>NC_134703.1:11957938-12257938 GCF_043290135.1 Rhipicephalus microplus | reverse complement strand
AACACCAGTTGCGATAATCGGATATAAAGCACTGGTGTTCGCAAAGATTATAGCCCTGGACTCAGCTCCGTAAATCAACTTCAGGACTTGGCGCCTTGTTACAATTGGCGTTAAACCAACGTAACGGCTCTATTAAAAGAGTACACAAGCAAGCTTTATAAAATTAGAGTGCCAGCACTGCAACCACAGCTGATGTTTCACGAACATCAGGTGTGTTTGAAAAGCAGTTTCGAGATCTGGCGTGGCTGGCTCTCTGTCAGAATACCTGATTACCACACAGAATGCTTGGGTTGGATTCCTGCTTGGACCACAACAATATTCGTTGCATTCCTTGGCCCAACGCAGTCGATGTCAGGTTTTTCTTAACAATCACGCGTTAAATTTGTCCGCGTGTGTTCTACTCATGCCAGGGTACATACTAAGTTTCACTCACCTGTGGCACATGCCTTGTACCAGTGGCCCGTACAGGTGGCGTATGTGTC
The DNA here is from genome assembly GCF_043290135.1 of Rhipicephalus microplus. Classification (NCBI taxonomy): domain Eukaryota; kingdom Metazoa; phylum Arthropoda; class Arachnida; order Ixodida; family Ixodidae; genus Rhipicephalus; species Rhipicephalus microplus. The sequence continues at coordinate 12,257,456 of NC_134703.1, read as the reverse complement.
ACTGGTTTAGGGCTGCGAGATTGGTAAGGGCCGTGAGCACGCTATCAGCGTAGCATATAGTCATGTTTTACATTGCATGCATGTCACGATTACATTGGGACGTGGCAATTACCTTCACCGTCCATTCACTCTACGTGATAATAAATTTAGTATATGTGGAGCTAGCGAAATGACAGTGAGCACACTATGAGCATAGCATGTAGTGATATTTAACGTGGCACGCATATAAATATTATTATGCTTGGACGTGGCATTTAGCTTCATAGCCTATTCGCGTCACGTAACACCAAACTTGGTGTATATAAAGCTAGCTAAATAGCCGCGAGCGCATCATGAGCGTAGTATGCTGTCATGTTCTTGCACGACACGCATCTCATGATTATCATGTTTGCACATGTCATATAGCTTCGTCATCCATTGACGTCATGTAACAGCTATATATGAAGCTGGTGAAAAGACACCCAGTGCGCTTTGAGCGTAGTACGTAATCATGTTTTCGAGACACGCATGCCTTGATTATCACGTTTGACGTGTCATTTACTTTCGTCGTCCGTTCGCTTCACGTAATACCATATTTGGCATCTCATCACTATCATTATCATTATCGTAGTACATGATAAGCATCTCATCATTATCTGTTTGCACCAGTAATATACCTTCGTCATTCATTCACGCCCCGAAATATAAATTTAGTATGTGAGGAGCTATCAAAACGGCCACGAGCGTGCTATGAGCGATGCATGTAGACATGTCTTACATGGTACGCATGCAATTATTATCATGTTTGGACGTGTTCTTTATTTTTGCCGTCTATTCACGTCATGTATTACCAAATTTAGTACGTAAGAAGCTAGCAAAACGGTCGCGAGCACACCAAGAGCGTCGTAAGATTAAGATGTCATGTTCTTACGTGACACGCATGTTATGATTATCGTGTTTGCACCAGTGATATGCCTTCGTCATCCATTGACGTCACGTAACACGAAATTTGGTACATGTGAAGCTAGCAAAACGACCGCGAGAGCACCAGGAACACGGCGTGTAGTCACGACCTACATGATTGGCATGTCTGATTATTAGGTTCACGTCTGCCACCTATCTTCGCCATGTAGTCATGTCATACCATACCAGTTTTGCAATATGTAGGTGAGCGAAACTAACACAAGAGCAGCAATACCATGAAATGTAAATCATGACAACCATGACATAATGTCATGATTTTTATGTTATGACTAGTGAGTTATGCTTGTCATACAGTCATGTTATGTCATACCAACTTTGGTATCGATACCGTTAACGAAATGACCGGGAGAGCTAAAAGTCGCCGGCAGGCACGCTCCCGGCAGTCCTTACCGACCTCCAGGATGGGAGAGTCAGGTAAGGACTGCAGGCAGGCAGGCAGGCAGGCAGGCAGGCAGGCAGGCAGGCAGGCAGGCAGGCGGACGGACGGACGGACAGACAGACAGACAGACAGACAGACAGACAGACAGACAGACAGACAGACAGACAGACAGACAGACAGACAGACAGACGGACGGACGGACGGACGGACGGACGGACGGACAGACAGACAGACAGACAGACAGACAGAGAGACACACAGACAGACAGACAGACAGACAGACAGACAGACAGACAGACAGACAGACAGACAGACAGACAGACAGACAGACAGACAGACAGACAGATAGATAGATAGATAGATAGATAGATAGATAGATAGATAGATAGATAGATAGATAGATAGATAGATAGATAGATAGATAGATAGATAGATAGATAGATAGATAGATAGATAGATAGATAGATAGATAGATAGATAGATAGATAGATAGATAGATAGATAGATAGATAGATAGATAGATAGATAGATAGATAGATAGATAGATAGATAGATAGATAGATAGATAGATAAGAACACTCAAACTTGCCTTAGTAGTAGTAGTAAACATTTAGAAAAAAACGAGGTTGCTAAGGAGACCAGCCTCTAGTGGGTCAGCCTCCCTGCAGTACTAAGTGGAGTCCCTAGTCAGGGACCCCATTGGTCGTGGCCGCTGTCCTGGCAAGCTGGACCATGGCTCGTTGGGCCGCAAGGTCCTGGCAAGGCCGCCTCCCAGTCATATCTTGCTGGATTTGGGTTCGGGGGTAAAGAAGGATTGAGCTGGCATGCCCATACCATGTAGTAGGTGTCAGCCACCTCCACACAGTACTGGCAGAGGTCGGATAAAGAAGAGTCAAAGTGTTTATGCACTGCCGGGCACAGTAAAGTATTGGTAAATAGCTGGGGAAGAATTTTCTCGTCCACCTTCCTAAGTCCTTTGCAGGGCGGAGGAAAACGGCGGTGGGAGACCCGGTAATAGGTAATTATCTCCCTATAAGTTAGGAGAGGAGCGTTTTCTTCTGAAACACAGGGGTCATCGGTGGTCGAGGCAGTGGCCTGTGGAATGAGTGCGCGGGCGGCAGCGCACACCGCCTTATTCTTGCGAGGCCCTGACGGCCAGGAGTCCAGATTTTTGAACGCGGCGAGGGTTCACCTACTCGCGGACAAGATTCAAGAATTTTGGCAGCTAGGGGTGTGATCCATCCCAGTTGAAAATTTAGGCTAGCTCCTTTGGAGTCTGATGATATAACTGTCACGTGATATAGCCACAGCTATGGCCACTTCTTCAGCATGGGTAGCATTGGTTGCGCGGAAGGACAGACCATCCTCTTGCCTGTCTGGGTGGACCACGGCGGCCGTATACCAACCCCCGCGGTAAGGGCCGGCGATGTCCGTGTAAAATACGTTTCGTTTGGAGCCGAATTGGCGCCGGAGAGCAAGGGCCCGCGCCTCTCGACGGCCAGCGTGCGACTCACGTGACCTATTGGTGGGGAGGGGTCGAACATGAATCGCGTATTTCCAATTTTCGGGCACTCGTACCCGCTCTTCTGTGTGGAATTGATGCCGAATATGTAGGCGATCTAGGAGTCACCTGCCTGACGGGGTCTGTGCCAGAGGCTGTATTGATTTGTTTGATTTGAAAGGAGCGTGTATTGATTTGAAAGGAGCACCCAGGGCCGAGTTCTCTCTGCCTGCATAGCGATACGCGGAGCCTCGCGTGTCTCGCTGAGTGCAAAGATGTTGGTCCCGTAGTGATAGGGCTAGTTGTGTTGTGGAGCCGTGGAAATTGTGAAAGGCCCGGTGCAGTTGTTCTTGCGTTTCAACTCGCGTTTGAGTGGGATCAATCAGACTGCGGAGGAGTTTCCATGTATTGCGACTGGACATTTGCCTGCTGGTCGTGTTGAAAGTTGAAAGTTGAAATTTATTTCACCACAACGATACACCGTGATTTACACAAACAAGAAACAATTGTGGCATGGAAAGTAGGAAAAAAGCTGCGCTATAGCAGCTTGACTAGCCCCACCTCCCATTTGTACAAGGCAACAGAAACAATGGCACACCAAACTCCATACGGTGCTCACGTATGATTGAAAGAAAAAAGAAAAGAAAATAACATTCTAGTGGTTGTTTATGAAGTACAGAATAGATGCACACTTGGGTGTTTACAAACAAACCATTATTGGGAAAAAAGGCAACCAAAATAAGACGCTATAACAGAAAGGGGTACACTTAAAATTTCATGCATTTACAAGTACTGGGTGTAATTTTTCTGGGTTTATAGCTCCTTATACAAACAGGTTTAATATATCACTACTTGAAAGGAGACGCAATTGCTGTTCTGTGAGCTTGAACTTATTTATTATATGGGGAACAGAGTGCTTTAGCATTTGGAGTCCGTAATTTGTTCGCGGTCGGGGGATGTGCCAGTGTTCAGAACTCCGCATCGGACGCAACAAAATTTTCGGCTGTAAATGTGCTAAGCCTCTCAGGTTTGCGCAATTCTTTCGAATTTCAGACCTCAAAGACAACAAGTTATGTTCATATGCAACACAAAATTTTAAAACTTTAAACTTGACAAATAAATGGGGTGTGTGTTCTCTGTAACCTATATTTGCAACAGCCCGTAAAGCGCTTTTTTGAAGTGTATACAACTTTTGTTTTGATGTTTCAGTTCCAGAAGCCCATACCAACTGACAATAGCGTAGATGAGAACAAAAAAACGTATTAAAGATAAGAAGTTTCTGGGGGAGCGGTAGAAACGACTGACACCTTCTCAGCACGCCAAGGGCTTTTCTTAGCTTAATACACAATTGTTCAGTGTGAGAATTCCAGAACATATGTTGATGAAAGATGACGCCCAAAGTTTTGACAGTCTCTGAAAGTTTGATATTGAAATTATTTAGCATCAGTTTTTGTGTGTACGTACATGTCATTCCTTTCGCACTGAAAAGAACGGCCTTGGTTTTAGAGCTGTTGATCTGTAACGAATTTTGGCAGGACCATTTCGAAGAATTGACTAACGTTTTATTAGCTGCTTTTATCAAATCGTCTATATTTGTTCCCGTAAAGAATAAACTTGTATCATCTGCATAAATAATGTACGTTATTAAGTGATCCACATTTACAATATCATTGATATAAAGGTTAAATAGAAGAGGTCCTAACATGCTTCCCTGTGGTACACCGCGTTTGATTTTTTGGGGCATAGATGTTTGCCTATTTATAGACACACACTGGTACCGATCACTAAGGTAGCTTTCTATTAAATCGAGCGCGATGCCTCTAATCCCGTAATAAAACAATTTTTCTAACAAGGTTTGGTGATCAATTCTGTCGAACGCCTTCGTAAAGTCTATGAATATGCCTAATGTTAGCTTTCTTGCTTCAATGTTGTCCAGTATCAACTCTTTTTGATGCAACAGCGCTGTCTCCGTCGATATGCCAGACCTGAACCCATATTGTGCTGTTGTAATTACAGAATGCGAGTCCAAAAATTTATACAATCTAGTGAAAATGATTTTTTCTAGAGCCTTTGAAAATATAGGTAATACCGATATTGGCCGGTAATTACTCATTTCATTTTTGTCACCACCTTTATAAAGCACTGCAACTTTGGCATTTTTCATCCGCTTAGGGAACATACCTGTGCTTAAAACAATATTATAAATATGCGTCAGGAGGGGTGATAATAAATCAATAACAAAGATAACCGGTTCCATTTTTATGCCGTCAATGTCCTCACTTTTGCTTTTTTTAAGTTTCATGAAAACGTTGTTTACCTCAGTTTGCTCCGTAGGGTCAATAAATATTGAGGGGGCTATAGGTTACAGTGATCTACACAATATGAGTCGGCGAGCTCGGCAGCGTACTCGGCCGCCGTCTGGGTCAGATCCAGTATCCGCTTGCGGAATTTGTGGTTGTGTTTTGGCGGCGCCACCTCTTTGTGACGCTGCGACGGGCCTCCCAACGATGAAGAAGATGGTTATCTACATCCGGATGACTATCCGTGAAATGTATTTTGATCTTGCGTTTTCTTAGTGTTTCGAGCCCAGAGTGAGCCCACTTGGAATAACCGACCTCCAGTATGGGAGAGTCAAGTAAGGACTGCCGGGAGGCTTCCCAGTTTGGTAGGTGAGTCTGTGCGATGGGGTGTTATAGGGGTCGAGTAGAAAATGTAGTGTTGAGTCAAACTTGCTGAAGTTCGCTAAGAAATGCTTCGCATTTAGAAACACACTTTCCTGTTCGCTCATATGCGACGTCTAGTGCGTAACTGCCAGACCCGAATTCAATCGCTTGATTCACCGGTAACGTTATGCCAGCTGTGCAACGCTACATACAAGGATTTCTTATTTTGATAAATATTGATAGCTTATATCTACGTTCCTTACTGGCTGACTGTGACGATGACAATGACTTAACGTTGAGACCCGGCACAAGAACCAGCAGTATTTTTATGGAATTCTACGCTTATTTATTCTCCATTAGTTCACTCGAATGCACACAAAATGAATGTTGATGTTAGAGAACATATATGCGCGCTACTTTACTTTGAAACCCTACTGCATCCGATTTTATGAACTACGGAGTGACCGATATCCTCGCTTGAGCTACAAAGCGTGCTTCTTGACGGGGCAAGCTACACCGCGGAAATACTTAACACACACGCAGTCGAGCAGAAATCATTTCGCGCGCCTTACGCTCACAGGTAATCTAACACCGAAGAAGTTGCCCAAGCTTCGTCTATTGTTTTGTTGTCAGCACGTGCCTTTGTGACGGCATCGGTACAAAAAATGTGGAAGAGAGAAAAAAGGGCAGAGTGCAAAAAGGGGAAGTCAGTATTATTATTAGTTATGACCTAATTCACAACGTATAAAATAAAAAACGTTGGCGCAGCACACATTCGCAAAAGGAAAACGGTCTAATTCATTAAATCTCTTGCCTTTACACCCATGACGCCGGAGGCACTAGCGATAAAGCAAATTACAAGAGCGCGAGAGATGAACTCAAAGGTCTTTTTTCCCCCTCGGTGAATAAAGAACAGAAAAGAGGAGCAGCAAAATTAATAAGCCCGTCGCCGTCAACAATGAATGAGTTTCGATCGTGGTCATTGACTACCTCCTCAAAGGTTGGGCCTTTTGGCGGGACTTCTCGCCTGTAGGCGCGCAGATAAGAAGAAAAGAAGAACGAGAAAAAGGGGGCCATTGGTGAAAAAGAACCAGCTGAGGGGGAATGTTTGGGCGCTCGAAGGTATGCGGGGTGGGCGGTGTGCGAGTTGAAGCTCCCACACACAGTGACGCAGCTAACCATGGCCCGCTCCTACACCACCAGCACAGATAAGTGAATTTGTCTAATTAACGGTCCCATTGATCATGGCGTCGATCTCCGTGGCTCTCAGCGTTGCCGCTTCGCTAACGGTGTCTCAATTAGAAGCCGGAGCATCACCCTTCGAGCCTTCCCTTAACCCGGCATGCTTTTGAGGTTACACACGCACTCCAAACGTACACGCGCGCCTTCGATCGCGGCTGCCAGGAGCTAAATTTTGGCGGAACTTCCATGGCGTACTCGCCGCCACCGTCGCAAACAGACACTGAGCCGAGGGGACCTTGTGACATCGCGCGGAACTGTGTGTCACGAAGGATTAAATGGATGGACTCCACTCGCCTTAATTGCCTCTGTGAAAAACATTATATCCTTCAAGGGATTAATGACTTTAGGCATGAAGGTCGGAACACAGTTGAAGCCGCTGCCAGTGATTGAGCTTTGATAGCCAGTCAATAAGCGTAAGAAAGAAGTGCGACTGCATAGCTTAACTCCTGTATAGTTTCTAAAGGAATTTTACCAGCTGAAGTTGAATCGATAACGAGTACATGGTAATGGTTTTGAAATGCTCCCATGCGCAAGCTTCTGCACGTTGAGACTAACGACGCTAAGAGCCGCGCCTTCACAGTAGTACAGTGGTTACCGTGCTGGAAGGATGTAGGTTCAATACAGACGGCTGCGGAGGCCTAGAAATCTATGTAGACTTAGATTTCGGTGCACTTTGAAAAACCTCAGATGGTCGAAAATTCCGGACCACTTCACCAACACTTGCCAAACAATTATATCGTGGTTCTGGCTCGTGAAACTCCATCAGTAACTGTTACTAACAATACATTCACGAAGCTAAGGACAAAGCAGTGTTTCCTTTACAATGCACATTCCCTCCACTGTTTCGGTACTTCCGACGAATAATCCATTCTCTAACGACAACAGCGCCACATCGCAGCCCTCGTGTTTAAAACGCGTTAAAATAGCGTTAATGAGATCGCTTCGCAGAAATTCGGTTGTTGACGTCGGAGTAATTGGTTTTGAGCGAACAATCATCATCTTATGCATGAATGAAAAATCGTGAATGATGTAAATAAAATAAATGTGATAAAGAAATTAAGGGTGACAGTGGGAATCGAATTTGTGCCGTTTGAGCCCAAGTGGACATTGAACCCGGGTAATTTGCATGGCAAGCGGGTGTTCTAGCATGCCATCATGTCTGTGCTTCTAAGTACAGTGAAAATAACTTCCTCTGCTCGCAAATCATGTGACTCGTGCTTTTCAAACACACACGCCCTGTATTAATGTTTCACAATACAACAAAAAATATAGCTACACTAAAGTCTGGTAGAAGCGTTCATCGCCATCGGCCGTCGCAACATGGCATTATCATGTTCACTTGTTACTTAAAATCTGGTAATCCACTACAATAGGCACACACGCCATTGCACCCTTAAGGTCGCGTAGTGAGTGCATGCAAGTTCTAAAAGATTTCACAGACTAAGTGTTTAAAGTGTGCACTAGGAACAGAATATCGCTATCGCGTTCAACTCTTACAGGCGAAGCCTAAGGGTCCCCCAATTTTTCTTTTCAAACGCGTCCTTCAACGTTCACCACGGTGCATCACAGGTTGCGGTGCGCGGCTGCTCATGTTTTTCACACCGGCCACGGCAGTCACCTTTTGGTGGAGACCGTGTATGCCATGACTGCGCGCCGGCGGCTTTTCTCTGGCCTTCCCGGCCTCCTCGAAAATAAATAAATAAATAAATGTAATGCGCGGCACGCGCACGGCTGCCGCGAAAAGGAGCGCTGGGTCGGCATGTAGTGCGTGTGGAGAAGAGGCGGAAACGGCTGAACATTTCATGATGGTCTGTAAAGGGTTCCACCCTGTAGTCCAAGATGATGGCGCGGAATTTTTCGAAACATCGGGGTTTGCAAAATAGACGTTAAACGGGTAGAAATAACCAGGATGAGGCTAACTGATTCGTGGCTACAATCAAGGCGTGAGTGAAATTCAATCCTAAACACAGCGATATTACTTAACTTAGTAACTAGGTGGCATGAGCCACCACTCGATCTAAATGACACAGACGGATACATCCATTCATCCATCACGTAGCGGATCGACGTGTTTTTCGTGGGCTCCGGATCGACTGCCCAGATAAGCGTTTTCACATGCTTCGAGCTCGTTTTTTTTATTTGTTGATGAGGAAGTAATGTAAACATTTATTGCATTTATTACATAGTACTGCTGCCGGAGGGGTCAGTCACCAGGTCTTTTTCGTGTTTGTGTGTTTTTTTTCTCTTGCCACCACGGGGGGGGGGGGGGGGGGGTGCAAGGACACAGACCACGTTAACTTTGTAGTAGAGCTTAAACTTGTTTATTTGCGAAGGGCAGTGCTCGTCGTACTCCACGTCCTGTATATATCGAGTGGGACAATTCAGCAACTTGCGGACACTGGTGAACTTGTGTCAAAAAGACTCTAAACTGGACAAGGGGAAAAATTGTCAGATCCCACGTACAGTGGGAATCGATGATATGCGAAGCACAAAGAAGGTTCATATGTCACTTTAAAATCAGCACAACGTTACGAGGTAGAGGTAAATGATGCCATACATGACTTCCGGGTCATGACTATCATGTTTGGATGTGTTGTTTACCTTCGTCGTCTATTCACGACATGGGATACCAAATTGAGTATATGTGGAGCTAGTAAAACGGCCGCGAGCACGCTATTAGCGTGGTATGTTGTCATGTTCTTACATGACACGCGTTTCAGGATTATCACAATTGTACCCGTCATATACTTCGCCATCCATTGACATCACGTAATGCCTAATTTGGTATATGTGGAGCTAGCAAAACGACCCCCAGCGCATCATGATGGGCCCAATATACTCTAATGTAGCGTTGACACGCACGCACGCAGAACACAGCGACGCTACGTTAGCAAAACGTGAGAACTCTACAGTATGACGCCAGGCGCGACCAGCGTCCATCAGAACGGCCCGACGGCAACCAGTGCAAAATTCGCGCCGATGCGTAAGGGCCAAACCTCATAAGCGCGAAAATGCACGCGACAGCGACGAGCGATGCTATAAGCGACGAAACAGGGCGTTCGCGCGACGTGTCGCGTGCTCGTTTTCGCGCGATTGCTCGGTTCTCCAGATTTGGAAACCGTCGTTCATCGCCCGGAAGTACTGGGCTCAAGCAGCCAATAGCGAAATACCGGAAAAGACAAAAACGACATAGGTACACGTGACCCTGCCCGAGTCACGTATGCGCAACAAGAAATAACGCAATGTTTATTACGCATGTGCATATAAAAAAGTGCTGCAAGGCAATAATAAACACTTTCCGTTTCATTACACAACAATATATCTTATTTTTAAATTGCATACCGCTCGCTACGCGGTTTTCTTGGTGCGAGTAGACGTCCTCATGCCAGCAACAGTGGAATTCGCTCGCCGAAGCCGTCGCGTGAATGAGGTTTGCCTGCGCTAGCGACTGATCGCGCGAAGCCGATCTACGTCGCGTCGCTCGTCGCTGTCGCGCGCATTTTCGCGCTTATGAGGTTTGGCCTTTACCCAGACAACACTGCGTCTCCCTCTTCTCGTGACGGAGGACGCCAGACGCGCTGAAACGCGCATGCGTCAAACCAACGCAGCGCGGCGCACGCCTGTGAGTATATAGCAAAACCGGCGCCTGGCGTCGCAACGCAGGCGTGACGCAACGAAAGGAACGCCGGCGAGCACGCGCACCATGTCATGTCAAAATGTATTCGCGTCTTGACTGTGGCATGCAATCATGTTATCACATGACGCGCATCTCATGATTATCATGTTTGAACCAGTCACATACCTTCGTCATCCATTCACGTCCCGTAATACCGAATTTGGTATACGTGAAGCAAGCGAAATGGCCGCCAGCGCATCATGAGCGTGGCATGTAGTCATGTTGTTACATGACACGCATCGAATGATTATCATGTTTGCACCAGTCACATACCGTCGTCATCCATTCGGGTACCGTAATACCAAATTTGGTATATATGACGCTAGTGAAACGGCCGCGAGCTCATCATGACCGGACATGTAGTCATGTTGTTACATGACACGAATGTCATGATTTTCATGTTATGGTCTGTCGCTTGTGTTCGCCTTGAAATCATGCCATACCATACCAGTTTTGCAACATGCCATGTGAACGAAACCACCGCAAAAACTGCGGGACTATGAGATGTAAATCATGACATTTATGACATACATGTCATGATTTTCATGTCATGGCTAGTCAAATGTGTTCCTCATACAGTCATGTTATGCCATACCATGTTTGGTATCGATACCATTATCGAAACGGCCAGGATAGCTAAAAGTCGTAGGTGGATAGATAGATAGATAGATAGAGATAGATAGATAGATAGATAGATAGATAGATAGATAGATAGATAGATAGATAGATAGATAGATAGATAGATAGATAGATAGATAGATAGATAGATAGATAGATAGATAGATAGATAGATAGATAGATAGATAGATAGATAGATAGATAGATAGATAGATAGATAGATAGATAGATAGATAGATAGATAGATAGATAGATAGATAGATAGATAGATACGCTCAAAGTAACCGAAGTTCACTATGATATGAGCACTCAATGAGTACTGTGCAATTGTGCCTGACGACGTGACCATGTCCACAAAACAGCTTCGTTGCATCATTTCCACGCTTACACAAACGCGCCACACATCTGTTTGCCTTCGTTCCTACATGATTTATTATACGATTTTAAGAAGAAAAGATTCAAGCCCTGAGAGGCCAGCACAAATCCACGAAATTTGATGATAAAACACAGCGCACGCGAAGCAACTTCACCACCCACTGCTACCACATTCTTCTGCAAAACGATCGCGGGTGCCGAAAACTAGGCTAACGATTTCTCGCACAAAGAGCTGCAAACTTAGGCCTCACATCAGCGATCCACCCGATCTCCTTTGTGCCGCTAAACGAGGCTAAGCACGCAGGGTTGAGCCTGAAGAGGCTCGATCGTCGAAGTGAGTTTTTGAGCAGCATTGAGTCAGGCCACCAGCGACAATACACCGACCCCCATGGCATTTATCAAGTAGAAACACGGGGAAACAGTATAACCGACAAAAGCGGGCCCGCCCATCACACCAGTTTGAAACAAAACAGCAGTACTTTCTAGTAACACGATCATCGCGTGACTCGAGCTACGAGGGATCTTACGTCGCCAACGACAGCGGGCTCACAAGGAAGCCGGGAAAGAAAAGGCGAATAAGAACCAAAACCATTCGGGATGCTCACACACCGTCGAGCCGCCTTGCGGAATTCAGGAGCGTCCACTCGAGGATGATCAGTAGGCAGACGCTCTCTTGCTCGGCTCCGCTAGCCTCAGTGTTAACGAGTTAGCAAGAAACCAACACAAACCACTTTGTATGTTTCGTGCCTCAGTGAATATACTAGACCGTGCGTGACGGGATAAATCTGACTCGTTCTTGCGAGACTCGAAGGTTTCGTGAAAAATTAGGGGACCCTAAAGCTCCGCGTTTAAGAGTTGAACGCGGAGTGAAATCCGACTCCTAGTGCACCCTTCAACCGCTAAGTAATTATTAAGTTCTGTTACACACACGCACAAAAACGCGCGCGTGCAAGCGCGACGTATCTATAGTAATGCAGTGAGTGTGCAGTGTGCCCACTTCCCTCTGCTAGAACGGTGGCCCTTGAAAAACTTAAGACCACGGTTAATGCTACTGTCAGGCTTCGAAGAATTGCTAACCGTAACTGCAAGAAAAATATCTCTGTAAGCTGGTACAGGCGTTTGTGCTCAGCAGGATTACTTACGCGACAGATTATATGAAGTTGGATGCTGCAGAAAAAGGCAAGGTCGAGGCTATGATCCGGCAAGCATACAAGGCAGCACTTGGGTTGCCTAATAACGCGCCTACAGAAAGGCTGTTAAAACTAGGGGTACACTACACCCTGGATGAATTATGGGAGGCGCCTCTGGTGATGCAGCATGCTAGGCTTTCGACAACCAAATCGAGCAGGATCATATTGGAAAGGATTGGCATTGGAGCAGAGGCTCCCACTGGGGACACTAAAATTCAGGTGCGGCGAGAGTTACATAAGGTCCTGTACATAAAACCTTTGCCCAAAAATATGCATCCGATTCACCATACGCAGTGCAGGCAGGCAAGAGCCAGAGCTTTACACGTTGAGTACGGCGAGTACAAAGCGGCAGTCTATACAGATGTTGCGGAATATAAGGACAAAGACGCTTTTGTGATTGTGGTGGTGGACAGGCGGGGACGCTTGGTCGCCTCTGGGTCGGTCAAAACCCGCTCCTCAGAAACTGCAGAAGAAGCGGCAATAGCGCTAACTATAACTAATTCGCAGTCGGATCTGATTTTCAGTGATTCAAAGACAGCCATACGATATCTGGCGAGGGGAAGAATATCGGCGACTGCCGCACGATTTCTGCATGGGGCCACGGGACGAGAAATTAGAGGTCACGAAGCTCAAAAGAGTTCAATCTTTTTTTCAAAACAAAACCGACACACAGCAATAAACGAAGCCGCAAGTACGACTCGCTGCCCGCAAATACGAAGACTAGGCAAGTGTGTGTATACTACCCATCATTCCCATGGTCGCTGAACGATCACAGCGCCAGAGTCCCCTCTAGTTAATTTTAGGAAACTCTATGGTCGAGTCAGGTTTTTCACCTGTCTCACAGATGACACAAAAACACAGATGAAAAGCACACGCGCGCGTGAATGGTACATACAGATTTTTTATCTAAAGCAAGAATCGCATGGCCTTCAAGATATACGCCGCGCGCTCGCCATAAGGAGTCTCACAATGCCTCCAAATTGGCAGCCCATTATCTAGCGTTCGCTGTTTGCTTGATCAACGCTGCTAGAAAGGCATGATATATTTTCCACTAGATGGGCGTTGTTGTCACTAAATAAACAGGGGCACTAGATGGACATTTTGTCTGACACCTTTCCGATGAAATGCGTTATAGACTCCTTATATATACTACACGACTTTATGTAGTGTTTTTCCTCGATATAGCTGCAAGTACCACCGAGGCTTCATGGTAGAACACCTGCTTGCCACGCGAACGGCCTGGGTTGGATTCTCAGTGAGACCAAAATTTTTATTCTTTATTTTATTTGTTTCTTTCTCAATTTTTCACTCACGAACGATTTTTCGCTCACAGCCAACGATGCCGACGCCGATGGCGAAATTCCTGCGACATGAGCTCTCTAACACTTTCGCTTTAATACCTGGTAACTCGCGTGTTCTATGATAGTCCGCAGACTACAGATATCAGCTTGGGAAGATTTTCTGCAGGCACGTTGGATAATTAAATAGTTAATCTCAGACCTCTCTGGTTGAAAGTCACTTTGCTTTACGTGCGTAGTGGATTCGTTAGTGCTTTTGTACTGCATAAATCCCATAACATTTGTTTTACGCGGAAAGTAACGCAGGCTCGCAATTTCCCCCTCAAAATCTTGGCCAACGCTGTTCCGCTTAATTTTTATGTTCGTTGATAGCAGCACACTGCAAGCGATTCGATTCTTGCCGGGTGTCTGAGCGAATTGTTCTCCGCACCCAGATAGACGTTGTGAGTGACGGCGTTATTGCAGTTATTCGTTGGGCGGAGAAAATTCGTCACTTAGCTTACAGGAGTGGTGTTCAAAGAAGGCGTCTTGGCGTCCATAAATTTTCACTGGACGTAAAACGCACCGACAGAGACAGCGATGTTGAACAATCCGCTGCCCACTCACGAGCCGCGAGTAGCACTTTACGTCTCTCATGCGTTAATGCTTTTCGCGATGGTAAGTCGCGTTGATTGTATTTATTGTATAATATCCTTTGGCGAGCTCAAAATAAAAGCATAGTTTTTTTTTTGTGCGTTGCATGTAGCCCAATTACAGTGGATATTACGGAGCGCCGCATGGCACCAACACCAACACGCTCGATTTCGACCAGCCAGCGGAATGGCTAGAGCAATAAAACGTGTAGTTACGACTACAGTCCTCGCCTCTGTTCTAACTTTTCCTGCACTTCACTGGTACCGTCCGAATGACGTTGTTGCTCGACAAATTTTCATAATTTCGACGTTGCGAAAGGTGTACGCGTGTATTCGTTTCGATATCCTTGTTGCCATCACGTTGATGGAGCATGCAATGTCCAAGTGCAGTAAATTGCGCACCGAGTCTGATCATGGCAGTGACACAAGCGCTACTTAATGGGAAGGTAAATGTTTGTGTTCCGCTGAAGACGTAACTCCATGGTGCTTACAGTGCAAGTAATGACGACGGCGTAATATATGTTCGCAAACCATCGCTACGTTGCCCATTCGGTCCCGTGCAGCCACAGTGTTGCGCTAGTCGCTATTGGCCCACAAATGCGGGAAATCCGTCAGGCAGGCTCATCACAAATGATCTCGGAGTGTCATTCAGTTCATAAGTTTATTCGAGTAAGCGCAGTTTTCTGTAGCACGCGCAGGATACGCAAGGCGTCATTGATTCACGGTCGATCAGCTGACCACACCACCCTTCGCACTGCGGCAAAAAAAAAAGTAGCGAACATTTAGCAGTTCCTATAGTTTGGGAAAATTCTTCGGTCTGATATACATTCATTCGACGATCAAGAGTTCATCTGGTCACAACGGCACAGGCGTACGTCCGCGCGTCCTATCTTTATCGATGCGAGTTCACGGGTCGATCATCTTCCCGCAGCCATCTCAGATAGGGTTCCTCGATGCGCGCGCCCCCTTGGAGGGTGGAGCCACACTTCGAAGGGGTGAGTGCCGTCTCCCAATCGGCGGCCGCCATTCGGCTCCCCCCCGTATCGCCATGTCAAGTTGAGTGAAACATTTGCGCGGCGTTTTCGCGGGCAAAATGCCCGGGTAATGCGTGCCACAGTGCACAAACCACTCGCCAAATGGCTACTGGATGTTCAGATTCCCAAAAGATCTAAAAAAAGTGATTTTTCTGCCTTTTAGAAATCAAGCGCGACTAGTGGCAACAAACGAACCGTTCATGTTTGTACAGCGCAAGTTATGCCACTTCAGCATTTCGAGAGTTATATCGTAAAGCACTGTCATACGGGCACTTTTAGTCGTAATGAATCCTGGTGTGATTGACTCTCTTACGCCAGCTGCAGAAGGACGCCAATCACTGCTCAGAAATTTGATCCCGATCAGGCTTAATTCAATCGCCAGTGCACCGGGTGCAATACATGTATATTTGTATGCTGTGTAGATGCGTATTTAACTAGTTCACTTTGCATTGCACAAAATGCGTTGTTCTTAATCGCTTGTTGTACACAAGCTGCGCTTACGTTGGTCGCTTGTTGTTGCCGGCGCCTTCAACTATTTCTCTTCGGGGCAAAGCCCCTTACGCCGTGGGTCGTATGGCCCGTGTCGTCGTAGTAGCCAGTTGCATTGCATTACATGTCAATAAAAACGGTGTCGCAGCATATCCGCGGAGTCAATGATGATGAGTGGGGCGAAGCGTCCGTCAGTCCGTCCGTGCTTCCGTCACACAGTGAGTCCATCCAAGCTTCCGTCCCGGCGATCGTGCATCCGTCCATGCGTCTATCCATGCGTCCGTGCATATGTCCGTCCGTTCGGCCGTCCGTGCGTCTATCCATGCGTCCGTGCATCTGTCCGTCCGTTCGGCCGTCCGTGCGTTCGTCCGTCCGTCTGTTCTTGCGTTCGTTCATACGTCCATCCATTCGTCCATCTCTGCGTTCGTCCGTGCGTGTCTAAGTTCCTCTGTGCGTTCGTTCATCGATCCGTCCGCGCGCCTATCCATCAGTCAGTGCGTCCGTGCGTTTGATCGTGCGTCCATTCGTTCATGCATCCATCCGTTCTCTTCGCCCCATTCATCACCATTCATTCCATGAATATGCTGTCATTTTTCTCTTTTCTCACAACAGCACGTATTTTTATTCTTTTTTTTTCAGCCGACTGGCAAATGGT
This sequence comes from Rhipicephalus microplus, assembly GCF_043290135.1. NCBI lineage: Eukaryota > Metazoa > Arthropoda > Arachnida > Ixodida > Ixodidae > Rhipicephalus > Rhipicephalus microplus. The sequence continues at coordinate 12,240,742 of NC_134703.1, read as the reverse complement.
GAACTGTTTTTACACTTTTGTGAACGACACACAAAACACAGATGCATTGAAAGGTTATGTTACTTAGGTGCGAGTATTTCACATATCTAACCTAAATAAATAGTTATCGACTAGTCCAAAAAGGCGCTAATTGAAAGTGTTAATGCGCCTGGCGTCGATGATATTTTCCTGCTGCGAGCAACTTCAGCTACTACTCTTTAAAAATGAAGACTGGAGACTAGAAGTCTAAAACCTTCACAAAACTTTGTATTTCTATCGTCTTGTTTTACTACCACACGTTTTGATGCAACCAACTCTGTATGCAGCCGCGCAACACTCGTTGGCTAGCCATCGTGGCTATAGGCAGCTTGCGGAGAAGGCATCGTAATAGCGGACTTCATGGCAGACGACGCGTTTGTCTCCACCCTCCAAGGTGGGTGAGGGGGGCGCGCGCATCGAGGAACCCAAATCTTTGATTGCACAGCGCGCCACTTATTCGCGACTCTAGCTAAGCGCTCGCCACCAAGCAGCCGTGCCAAGAAATTGCGCTAACAGGGTCAACCATGAAAAGAGAGGTTGCGCCCGTTGTAAAGCAGCTGCAAAGTTCCTTTATTTTCTCCAAGCCACACGCGCAAGCCATAAAAAGAAGAAAGTGATGTCCAAAAACAATGCGTAGCATCATTGTGCAAATATGGCAACGTGCCTTTCTATCACTGCCCAAAGGATGCAGAAGACGCGTGACGGAGTATGGCTCAATTCGAACACTTACGCAATGAAAAGAAGGTGACAGACACGGTAGTTTTTGCCTATCAATCTCCTCATGATGACTTAATTCTCCTTGGTGAGCATACCATTATTTAGCGGCTGTGCATTTTTATCAATACTCAGGCTTCTAAGCGCTTTAGGAAATTTGTTGCGTAATACGCGTGTGACTGTATCTTTCACATATACCTGTTTTCTGTGCAAATTTTAATGCTACCCATCCTCAAATTAGGCTGTCGCAATTTTTCCTTCCAAACATTTTTGTTCTCAAAGGTGCGTATATACACGCCCACAAATGCGCGCGCGAGGGCCACACGTTGGTGGGCGCGCCTATTACATGTTTTGACAAAGGCATAGAAGCGATCGTGGCTACGCCATCTGGCGGTTAATCAGACCCTGTTTTGCTCGGCCACGAAAAGGCTAGTTTGACTCCGTTCCTCAAGAACTACTCATTTTCAAACTTACTCAGCTGAACATCGACCCTAATGTACTTACATGGATTAAGGAATTCCTCTCTAACCACAGCCAGTACGTGACAGCTAATCATTTCTGTTCACCTAATTTTTCAGTAACATCTGGTGTACCGCAAGGGTCCGTTGCATGCCCACTGCTTTTATTAATTTACATTAACGATCTTCCTTCTTGTGTTTCTTCCTCTACTGTCCGACTATTCGCAGACGACTGTGTCCTCTACCAGAAAAGAACCAGTCATGTGGATCATCTTAACCTTCAACGGGACGTAGATAGCATATTCACATGGTGTAACACGTGGTTCATTCATGACACTTAATATATTGAAATGCAAGTGCATGCAAGTTTCACGTCGCACTACCATCCACTGTCTGCGCACGTATTCCCTCAATAACATTTTATTACCATCTGTGGACTGTGGACGCTTATAAATACCTTGGTGTTTACGTATATTCCAATCTTACCTGGAATAAACACACGGAATGGTTATCTACGCCGCAACTTTTCCTCTGCTCCCTCGTCACTCAAGTTAACAATGTACAAATGATTGGTCAGATCCAAATTAGAATATGCATGCTCCATATGGGACCTAACTCATCCCATTATCACTTAATCTCTCGAAGCCACTCAGAATCGCGCAGCATGTTTCATTTTATTGAATTATTCACGTCATTCCGGCGTCACATCCATGAAGAGCTCCCTAAACCTGCTTGATCTTACTTTTCGACACAAATTATCCCGCCCTAACCTTTCTCACAAAATCTATTATTATAACAGCCATTTGAAGGACGCCCCCTTTCATCAACCTCGATTCACTGATAGATTGATATGTGGGGTTTAACGTCCCAAAACCACCATATGATTATGAGAGATGCCGTAGTGGATGGCTCCGGAAATTTCGACCACCTGGGGTTCTTTAACGTGCACCCAAATCTGAGCACACGGGCCTACAACATTTCCGCCTCCATCGGAAATGCAGCCGCCGCAGCCGGGATTTGAACCACGACTTGCGGGTTAGCAGCCGAGTACCTTAGCCACTTAGCCGAGTACCTCAGCCGAGTACCTTAGCCAATTTTGTTAAGATTACGCGCACTACGTGAACATTACAGATTATTCAAGACTCTACCTGGGTCTTTCGGCGCGCGCGCGCGCGTGTGTGTGCGCGTGTGTGCGCGTGTGTGCGTGTGTGCGTGTGTGTGTGTGTACGCTTGCTTTCTTGCCTGCTTGCTTGCTTGGAAGTGCACTTGAGTGCGTGTTTTCTACAACCAAAAGCATTGAGTGCTTGTTTGTTGGCTAGCCAGCTTCACGCACGCTGCATTTCTCAAAGTGTTCGTAGCTAATGGGAAAGGCAGTGAATTAAGCCACGAAAAAATCCATCTATTCACTTTTAGATGCGGAGCATCTAATACTCGAGGCTTGTAGTGCGGCGCCGTCCGCAAGCTTCCTCCTCCTTCTTCCACCATCTGTGCATCCCTTCCTCCTCTACACACCGCGCGCGCTTCACTTCTCCACCATCTGTGCACCCTTCCTCCTCTACACACCGCGTGCGCTTCTCCTCTTCACGAACATTCGCTAGCTGTATAATGTAGCGCGCATGCGCCGTCACGCTTCGAGAACATCGGCAGCTGACGCGCGCGCATACGCCGTCGCGCTTCGAGAACATCGGCAGCTGACGCGCGCGCATGCGCCGTTGCGCTTCTCCCCCTTCTCGAACATTCGACAGCTGACAGTGCATGCGCCGTCGCGCTGTATATATACTCAAAGTCGGCGCTCGCTCGCTCAGTTGCCGCTCGTCGGTTGGTTTGTACGGCGCGTCGACGTCCAAGGTCGCGGTGAAATGAATTCCAACGAATCCACAAACACAATGATCGACGTCCCTTCGACCAGCGCCGCCCTTTCGCATACGTGTGTACGTGTTCACTCATTTAACACCCCCTCCTACAACCACGTTAACCAATTTAGCCATCGACCCAAGTAAGTCGCAATTTAACACCCCATTTCACAACCACGTTAACCAATTTAGCCATCGACCCAAGTAAGTCGCACTTTAACACCCCGTTAACCAATTATATGCTCCGCATCCTCCTCAGTGTTCCCCCGAGGGAAGCTGCGGGCAATTTTTTTTCCCTTTATTTGAATGCAGTGGTTGGTAGCCTACCGCGTGACAAAATATCGATCGTTCTTCGATTGTTTGCCAACAGCAAGAGAACGCCATGCTGAGACGTCCTTGTTTTAAATATTAATAATGACCGCGTTCTCGAGTTATGTCGCTGTACTCGGCGACAGCATTTCTTGGCACTGAAGGGAAAGCCACGGAGCCAAATCACGTGCATCCTAGCAGTGAAGGTAGTTCCAAAGTAGCGCTCATATTTTCAACATTAAATATAAATGTTCCTCTTCTATTTTCTACGTGGATCTATTTGAGACAATACGCAGCTCACACCTGTAAGAAATTTGTCCTTCTTTTAATGGGCCTTTTCCGGGTAGGTAATCTGCACATGCACGCCGGCTTCGAGGAGGCACGCGCCATGATTTTCGGTGACCAAAACGTGATGACACATGTAGACAAAGCGACGTCCTGTGCCACTTACATGCAAATGTTTCCCCCAAAGAGAGGTGCGAACGCAGGCCTCAGAGAGTGCCTACCGACATGCGGAGGACGATTTCGAAGTCCAAGAGCAACCAGTTTAGATTTCGGTGATCTCCACTTGGGGTGCTGCTCAGACTAGGAAAAGTCCCACTTTTTACGTGCACCTCACACGCTAAGCGGCGTCTGTGTCTACATGAAACGCTGATGGTGCGGCCCCGTCACTTTCCACAGCGTCACGAGACGCTCGCAAAGACTACTTCGCGTAGTGCTATGTGTGCAGAAGCTCCGCCTCCATAGCTTTCCCTTCAGTGCCAATAAAAGTTGTCGCTGCTGTGCAGCGTTCAATATCGCTTCCTTGAGAGGAGCGCGTGTCAAAAAAGTGTGCCCCGACGACAGTCACGCGATCAGGCGCGCAATCAGCATATAAAAATACTTACGACTGTTCACACAGTATGATAATTAAATGGAAAGAAACTATTTCTACTGTACAGTCCAAACATTCAGAGAAAATGAGACTCAAAAAAATTGGAGGACCTTGAAGCATCGTTTTCAAGAGTTGGACGTGATAGCGATGTCCTGCTCCTAGTGCGTGCTCGAACACTTAGTGCATTATACCTATTCAAGCTGTACATGCACACACTGGTGGTATTAAGGGAATACGCACAGTAGCATGTGTGCCTAGGTGACGGGCTTTAAGCCACCAAATCGCTATAGTAATCACAAGTTCTGATGCCCGCTGGCAATGAGCGCTTGTACCACGCATAATTGTGGCACTATTTGTGTTGTGTTGTGAAAGATGTATGTAGTACACGTATTTTTGTGAAGTACAAAAGTTAGTTTCGGAGCATATTCAAGCGAAGTTATTTTCACTGTATTCACAAAAATGCGCGTGGCCGTGTGTCAGAACATACGCTTGTCATGCGAACGACCTGGTTTGAGCCCCACTTTGAACTAAACGACCCGAGTTCGATCCCCACTCTGCCCCGAAACCTTTCAAGGGCAAAGCTCCTTAATCTGTCAGCCGTGCGTCCCCGATGTATACTGTTGTAGTCGTAGAAGTAGTGGTAGCGACCTCTAATTTAGTCCTTAGAATGTCCGCTGGAGTGTTCACTAGATGGACTTGTGTCATCATCATCAGCAGCAGCAGCAGTAGCAACAGCAGCAGCAGCAGCCTGACTACGTCCACTGCAGGACAAAGGCCTCTCCCATGTTGCGCCAGTTAACCTCGTCCTGTGCTTGCTGCTGCCAATTTATACCCGCAAACTTCTTAATCTCATCTGCCCACCTAACCTTGTGTCTCCCCCTAACCCACTTGCCTTCTCTGGGAATCCAGTTAGTTACACTTAATTATCGCGCTACATGCCCGGCCCATGTACATTTCCTCTTCTTGATTTCAACTATGATATCCTAAACCCCCGTTTGTTCCCTAATCCCCTCTGCTCTCTTCTTGTCTCTGAAGGTTACACCTACCATTTTTCTTTCCATTGCTTGCTGCGTCATCCTCAAATTAAGTTGAACCCTCTTTGTAAGTCTCCAGGTTTCTGATCCGTAGCTAAGTACCGGCAAGATACAGCTGTTATATACCTTCCTCTTGAGGGATAGTGGCAATCTACCTGTCATAATTTGACAGTGCTTGCCAAATGTGCTCCACCCCATTCTTATTCTTCTAGTTACTTCAATCTCGTGGTTCGGCTCCGCGGTTATTACTTGCCCTAAGTAGATATAGTCTTTTACAACTTGAAGTGCACTATTACCAATCTCGAAGTGCTGCTCTCTTCCGAGGTTGTTGTAAATTACTTCTCCTTGTCTAACTCCGTAATCATGAGTTGCAATCCGTACCCTGTGTTACTCAGCAATGCAATGTCATCGGCGAAGCGCAGGTTACTAAGGTACTCTCCATTAACTCTTATCCCTAACTGTTCCCATTATAGGCTTCTGAAAACCTCCTGTAAGCACGCGATAAACAGCATTGGGGAGATTTTGTCCCCCTACCTTACACCCTTCTTGATTAATATTTTGTTGCTGTATTTATGAAGCACTAGGGTAGCAGTTGATCCCCTGTAGAGTTCTTCAAGGATGTTTATATATACTTCATCGATGCCCTATTTCCGCAGTGTCTGCATGACGGCTGATATTTCTACTGAATCAAACGCCTTGCGTAATCTATGAAGGCTAAGTATGGTGGTTGGTTATATTCTGAGCATTTCTCTATTAATTACCTGATTGATAGTACGAATGTGGTCGATTGTTGAGTAGCCTGTTCAAAATCCTGCTTGTTCCTTTGGCTGATTGAATTCTACAGTTTTCTTTACTCTGTTAGCAATTACCTTTGTAAATAGCTTGTATTCTACGGAGAGCAAGCTGGTCGGCCTGTAATTCTTCAAGTACTTGTCATCTCCTTTCTTATGTATTAAGATGATGTTAGCATTCTTCCAAGACTGGTACTCTTCCCGTCAGCAGGCACCTCGTAAACAGGGTGGCTAGTTTTTCTAACACAATCTATCCTCCATCTTTCAGCAGATCTGATGTTACCTGATCCTCACCAGCAGCTTTGCCTCTTTGCATGCTCTCCAAAGCTTTTCTGACTTCTTCTATCATTACTGGTGGGGTGTCATCTCGGTTACTGCTAGTTCTTATAGTATTAAAGTCGTGGTTGTCCCGGCTACTGTACAGATCTCTATACAACTCCTCCGCTATTTTAACTATCCTATCCATATTGGTAGTTATTTTGCCTTCTTTGTCCCTTAGTGCATACATCCGATTTTCGCCTATCCCAAGTTTCCTCTTCACTGCTTTGACGCTTCCTCCGTTTTTCAGAGCGTGTTCAATTCTCTCCATGTTATACCTTCTTACATCACATACTTTACGTCTATTAATCAACTTCGAAAGCTCTGCCAGTTCTATTATGTCTGTTGTACTTGACACTTTCATGATTTGACGCCTCTTAATGAGATTCTTCGTTTCCTGGGAAAGCTTGCCAGTGTCTTGTCTAACTACCCTGCCTCCAACTTCCACTGTACAATCCGTAATGATACTCGTCAGATTATCATTCATTGTATCTACGCTGAGGTTGGTTTCCTCACTGAGAGCCGAGTACCTGGTTTGAAGCGAGACTCTGAATTCCTGTAATTTCCTCTCAATGCTAGCTCATTGATTGGCTTCTTGCGTACCAGTTTCTGTCGTTCCTTCTTAAAGTCTTGGCGAATTCGAGACAGTACCGATCTATGGTCACTGCATCGTACCTTGCCAACCAGTTCCACATCCTGCACGATGTCTGGGTGTGCACTCAATATAAAATCTATTTCGTTCTTATTTTCTCCATCAGGGCTCCTCCGTGTCCACATATGGCTTCCTCGTTTTCGGTAGAAGGCATTCAAAATCCGTAAATTATTGCGTTCTGCGAATTCTACTAGTAGATCTCCTCTGGCATTTTTAGTACCGATGCCATTATCTTCTATTGCCTGGTCACCAGCCTGCTTCTTCCGTACCTTTGCATAAAAGTCTCCCATCAGTATAGTATACTGTGTTTTTACCTTACTCATTGCCGATTCCACGTCTTCATAGAAGCATTCAACTGAAGAATCATCATGGCTGGATGTAGGTGCGTAAGCCTGTACCACCTTCATCTTGTATCTTTTATTCAGTTTAATTACGATGCCTACCACCCTTTCATTAATGTTATAGTATTCCTCTATGTTGCCAGCTATGTTTCTGTGAAGTAGGAGCCCCACTCCCAGTTCTCTCCTGTAAGCCAAGCCCCGATAGCAAAAGACGTGCCCATTCTGTAGCACCATATAGGCCTCATCTGTCCTCTTAACCTCGCTGAGCCCTATTATATCTCATTTCACACCCTATAGCTCCTCAAATAGTGAAGGTAGACTTCCCTCACTAGATAAGGTTCTAGCGTTAAACGTTTCCAAGTTCAGGTTCCAATGGTGGCCTGTCCGGATACAGAGATTCTTAGCACCCTCTGCTGCGTTGCAGATCTGACCGCCGCCATCGTCAGTTGCTTCGCAGCTGCTGGGGACTGAAGGCCGTGAGTTAATTGACGTATGTATGTGGGAGTTAGTGGCCAGATACTGCACAAGGGTGGCCAATCCTCCTCCAGTGAACAGATTTCCAACTTTCACTACATGTTTCTGTAAAACAGAGTGTAATAAAAGGTATATAATGAATAAGGTACGTGTTCCAGTTACGTTACTTCACTGAATTGTATGCGCACTTCCTTTCTTTTTTACTTTAGAAGTGAAGTTGCGGAAGTGGAGATCATGTTTCGCTGCTAATGGCACTGAGCGGTAATGCAGAAGCGCGGCTGTAAAATAACGACAAGTAACAAACTCACTGCAAGCACAAAACAAAACTTCAGCTGAAGGAAAATGGATATTGAAAATTGCGTACCATTCACACGCGAGTCATTGCTTCATAAGCCTCTCTCGGGTCACCGAACCTCAAGTGGATTTCAGCGACTTATCGTAAAATACTTTCTTGCTCCCAACAATCACCCCGTTTTTAAAATGAATAATGGCTCTTCAATCTAACCTCTGATGCGCGTGAAAAAGGATTCGGAGGAATTACTGAACACGTGTGGATTAGTCCCACTCGGCAAAAGCCCGTGTGCTCAGATTTGGGTGCACGTCAACAACACCAGGTAATCAGAAGTTCCGAAGCCCTCAATAATGGCGTCTCTAATACCCAGGTGGTAGTTTTGGGACGTGAAACTTCGCATATCAATCAAACAATGAATCAATCAATCGATCATTCACTCGACAAAACTGGTTTTACGCGTGGCGGCATCTTCGTCCGCCTGGACGCTTTCAAGTGAATGCCTAGTCCACTCCATATTTTCTTAGCCCGGGAGGAAGAAAAATGGGCAGATCCCACGTTCTGTGCGAATTTATTATATGCGAAGCACGAATGAGGAAGGTGATACGTCATTTTAAACTCAGCACAACGTTACAAGCCGTTATGCCTCACATGACTTCGATGTCATGATTATTATGTTTGGATGTGTCATTTACCTTCGTCGTTAATTCACACCACGTGTTACCAAATTAAATATCACGCGACGTGATAGGTGCAGATAGCGAAAACGCTGCGAGCACGCTATGATCATTGCATGTAGTGATGTTTTACATTACACGCAAGTCATGATTATTATGTTTGGACGTGTCATTTATTTTCGCCGTCTGTTCACGTCATGCGATACAAAATGTGGTATATGTGGAGCTACCCAAACAGCCGCGAGCACGCTGTGAGCGTAACATGCAGTCATGTGTCATATGACATGCATATCATGATTACCATGTCCGGACGTGTCGTTTACCTTCGTCGTTCATTCACATCTCGTAATATTAAGTTCGGTATATGTAAAGCTGGCGAACTGACCGCGAGCCCACCATGTGCATGGCGTGCAGTCATGACTAGTCATAACATAAAAATCAAGACATGCATATCATGATTTTCATGTTAGGGTCTGTGACTTATGTTTGTCATGCAGTCATGCCATACCATACCAGTTTAGCAAAATGTCTTGTGAACACCGATGTATCGCGCACCGCGTCACGTCGAAATGTATTGGCGCCTTGACTGTGGCATGTAGTCATGTTCTCACATAACGCGCATCTCACGATTATCATGTTTGCACCAGCCACATACCTTCGTTATCCATCGGAGTCACGTAATACGAAATTTGGCATATGTGAAGCTAGTGAAACGGCCACGAGCGCATCATCAGAGTGGTATGTAGTCATGTTGTTACATGACACGCATCTCATATTTATCATGTTTGCACCATGATGACACCATTGTCATCCATTCACGTCGCGTAATATCAAATTTGGTATAAGCGAAGCTAGCGAAGTGTCTGTCAGCGCATCATGAGCGTGGCATGTAGTCATGTTTTACATGACACGCATCTCATGATTGTCATGTTTGCACCAGTTACATACCTTCGTCATCCATTCACGTACTCTAATACCAAATTTTGTTTATTTGACGCTAGCGAAATAGTCGCGAGCGCATCATGAGCATGGCATGCAGTCACGTTATTACATGACAGGCGTGTCATTATTTTTATGTTAGGGTATGTCGCTTGTGTTCGCCATGCATTCATGCCATACCATACCAGTTTTGCAACATGTCATGTGGACGAAACCACCGCAAGAGCTGCAGGACCATGAAATGTAGATCATGACATTCATGACATACATGTCGATATTTTCATGTTAGACTAGTCATATATGTTTTTCATACAGTCATGTTATGCCTTACCAAGTTTGGTATCGATACCACTATCTAAACAGCCAGGAGAGCTAAATGTCGTAGGTGCCTAGATAGGTACGCTCAAAGTCGCCGAAGTTCGCTAAGAAAGGCTTCGTATTTAAAAAGTGTACGAGCGTTGATATACATTCGTCATTGAAAAAAAAAACATCAGTAAAGCTACGAAACATTATAGAAGGGTTCTGGAGCTGGCTCGTTTCGCACGTGTTGTTGCTCTTTCAAGTACCACATTGTTTGTTACCATCGCAACGGCGTTCCTAATACGCTGGACGTAACAGGCAATATGTCATGCGAGCTTCCCGTATGGTAGCGCTTTCAGTTCATTTCATTGGGCAGCCTTCGGACGTCAGAGGGCGAGGGAAACACGGTAGGGTGAGCCCGCGAAAATCTAGTTGAGGGTAAGCATCCATTTAATTGTATTTTGATATATCTACGCTGAATAACTTTGCATTGCGCGGCCTTATCGCTGCCGTTCTTGTGGCACTTATCTCTCAAACCGTCAGTGTACGCAACCAGCTAGAAAAACGTGGAAAACTATGAAGTCGTGAAAAGTGTTAGAAGGCCCCTTTAAGGGCAAACAACTCGCAAGGAAAGTGAGCACAGTGTCTCAAGTGTACGAACTCGTTAAACGGGTTTCTTCAGACACAGCACCCATGGTGAAATTATTTGACTTGCGTTTGCTAGATCTCTATGGCGTTCACACACTAATAGTGTCACCGGCAGTTGGCAGTACACCCCATTTAGCACTTATTTATTTATTTATTTATTTATTTATTTATTTATTTATTTATTTATTTATTTATTTATTTATTTATTTATTTATTTATTTATTTATTTATTATTTATTTATTTAGTTATTTATTTATGTATGTATTTATTCATTTCTTACAAGTGTCTACAGCACCCGAGTTGGGCATTATCGTAGGGAATCTATTATATATATTATTATAATGAGCTGTAACAAGTCATCATGATCAAAAATATGCGTTGGTGCATGGAGACATAACAGTAATAATACTAATAATGAAAAGTACGCACGACAGTCAACATCAGCGACTAGATTCATAGGAAGTTGTTAATGGCAGAAGAAAAGTTTATTGCACATACTATGTTAACGGGAAGCAGATTCCATTTTTATATGTTTTAGGAAAAAATGATAACTTAAAAGTGTCAATACGACATTGGTAGGTCCTTATTTTTCTTGAAATGTCGCGTCTCCTAGAATGACGATGAGGCAGTTTTATGTATATGTTTGTGTCGATTCTCGTGTTACCTGTGTAAATATTGTACAAAAAATTTAGCTTGACTATCTTTACCTGCACGTGGAAAGTAATTTCCGCCCTAGTTCTTTTCTTATTTGTGAACCTTGAGTTTTTTTATCATACTTTCCCGTGATGGATCTTGCAGCTCTTTTTTGCATATAGTCTGCCTGGCGATGACATGCAAAGCAGCCCGTGGATATTAGATGAAGACCATACACATGTAGTCATTCTTTCTTGTTTGTACGTGCCGTTTGCTATTGGATAATTGCCATCTTCACTAATGACGTGTGTTTTTAATGGTTAGAATCTACTCGGTGTAATACTTCAAGCTGAAGGACTTCAATAAGGAATCGCTATGGATGTTTACTTAAGGCGAAAGAAACAGAGTTAGCGATTCAGCGTTCTCACATCAATGATGCCCTGGAAAATTTTAAAAAAAAGCTATTTGAAAAACAAATAAAGCCAAGCTTATACAAAGGCGCATGAGGGGCGAAATAGAAAATGACTGAATCGTAAGGCCCCAGTCTTGAAGCAAAATGCTTGTCAATCGGACGAACATCAACTCACCGGTGTATATCAGCCAAAGCTGTAATGAGATTTAAACAATGGTCGCGTGTGCCATAGCCCCCACCATTGCCACCGGTGTCTGCAACCACCAGCGCAGAAAATAAAAAAAATAAGCGCCAAGCACACACTGGGATTCAAACCCGAGTCCCCGGCGTGTCAGCCCTACACTCCACTACTGAGCCGCGCTGGTGGTTGAAACTTTTTCTGCAAATTGGTCTTAGGCAAGCTTCATGTCGGGAAAGGAATCGCGGTAATATCAGCAATAAAGCACTGTAGAACAGCAAAGGAGCAAACAGACGTCACACAATGTGAAATGAATTACGAGTAGGTCGTTGAATGCCCCAACCCTTTACAAAAGCTTCAGGCATAATGCTTCATTGTCGTCAGCCACAGCTTATGAAAAATTTTGAAAAATTTCTTGCAAGTTTGCCGCGGGTACCACGCTTCTGCAAAGAATGCCCAATGATAGCATAGTAAATGCACCCCAAAAATTGTGATAATTAATGGGGTAGTGGGTACCCTGCAAGCGCGCTTGTAACAGTTCCCCAAAGGATTTTTAAAAAAGGCTCTTAAAGATCGCTTTTTCCAGCTTTCGCTGTGACTGGCTGTTTTCAATGCCCGTTTGTTAAGAAACGTTAGGCTTGTTCGTGTCGATAGCAAGTCAATGAAAATTCAAATTCTCTGGCGTTGTTAATTTTCCGTTTTCCTCTTATAAAGGAGCACTAACTAGTACCACATGAAGAAAAAAGTAAATGAGAACATTCAATGTAGGCTTTCAAGCTTAGCATGACACTTAACGCAAGGACAAAGCTGCCGAGCAGTCCATGTTTTTTAAAGCCCCTCACTGCAGCCAAGTGGAAAGGCGCATAAGGCACAAAGACTTCACCAGCTAATCAGGCCCCGTTTCTTTTACTTATGCTTCGTCTATAACCACCAGCCTTGGTATACTGTCTAATTCAAGCGCACATTCTTCAATACGATGTACGGCACTTTGAATAACAAATAGGCTAGACTTTCTTATCCACTGCGCAAACTGATTTATCCGATTCACCTTCACTTCCCAGGGCAAGCTAGTTTCTTCATTACAAAATTCAAACAAACGGCTTTATTAGAAACTTCTCTTGTTTCGCGCAATCGTCGCAACCGGGTTCCAGCGCCGAGAATGGCCTAGCCTTATTCTACGTTTCTGAACGAGGTCTTTATATTCAGCGTGAGCGCAACTTAATTAGCGCAGTCTTTGTATCTACGTACAAAGAAACTGTCTCCCACAGGGTGTTCTTTTTGTACCCGGGAAAGTCAAGAGGTTTAGGAGGACAGTGCGTCCATCTCTCCTGCTAATATTTGAAACGAGTTAGCCAACGACTGATCAAATTGTGCTAATAGACGTATTGCAGGCATGGAAGGCGAGCGTTTTCGCCAAATGTAGTTTTGTGTTACTGGAAGTCGCCTTTTTCGCGTGTCAAAAGTATGTTTCTCCTATCGCAATTGTCACGTTCTCAGATTTCAACCGCTGCATGGATGCAAATTTATTTTTTTTTTCAAAAACACATATGCGCTGTACCTATTCAGAGAAAAAGTTGAGGCATTATGACTGAAATTTACCCGCCGAACATTCTTTACATTCAGAAACGTTGTTTGGTCGAAACGGGACAGTTGAAGTACGGGACACTGTCCCTTTTAACGTCTGTCCTACTGCAGCACCGCTTTACACAACGCGAAAAAAAAGGTAAGACAAATGTCCTTACATGTACATTGGGGGAGCAAACAATTGCAGAATTCAGAGGTTAGCACGGCAATATTAAGAACAGAGCGCCATAACAGTCACTGGTGTGCTGCAAGAACCTACGCAAAAAAAAGAAATGATGGTTGCTCAAAGATTGTTGTTCTTCAAGTAAAAAAAGACACACTGATCGTTGAATTTGACGAGTCTAACAACGACATGTCACGTTTTGGTAATAAATAGCACAAAATTTGTGAAATAAGTTGACGTTATGATTATGTTCAACGACAAAAGGAAATGACTTTCACAATAATTTTGATATTAAAATTTACATTCATTACTTGGCTAGAATCACTAGCAGCAATATGATGTCAGCGTCTGTGCGCAGTTCCTTCGGAACGAAGAGCAGAGCTCTCAGTTCCACTTCCCTCCTAAGAAAGATATCGGGGCTTTACCTATTACGGAAATTGTAATGAAGCTGCCATTGTCAAAAGGTATTGGCGCCGGAAATTTTGTGCAACTCGATTTAATATATGATGTTGAACTGTGTGCTCATAGTGGTCGCTGCAGACACTTGGACCATTGTGTTGCATACGTCTGACTCCCCCCAAGCGATGTCCTGCTCCTCCTACAGAATCGGGTGGAATAGGACAGATTATAGCGAAATTAAACTGTGTCACAGCGGAAGCTGTATATGAATATGCGAAACGAAAGTTCGTTCACCACGAGAAACGCTAAACGTTCCCATTGGCTGCTCTGAAAGTTACGTCATGCTCTATCTCGCACACAAGCACGCGAGCTATTGGGAGCGCTGTCAGCGACGTCGTTCATCCGTTCGCAGCCATGCCCGCGCGCAGCAGTTTCAGCTGAGTGGCTCTGAAAGAGAGAAAAAATGAACAAAAAAATGGGGGACTTTTACGCTTCCACTTTATTAGCTGAAGTGATGGCGGTCTCTTGTTCCTATAGTGCATACTTCAACCACTTAGAACATACTTTTTATATGTGATGTTACTTGAGAAGTTTAAATTGTGGTTCCCTACAACGTAATCAATAAAGTTGAAAGGGGCTTGTGCAAGTGAAGCTTTTGCATATGACTGCAGTCTGTGTAATGTGCAGCATGTTTAAACCACGAGAATGTATGCACGTGAATTCTTTTCGAACTTTCTATTCACTGACTACGTGGTCTTAAGGGAATACGCGCACTAACGCGTGTGCCTTTTGCAATGGGTGGCTGGCTTCAAACATTCAACTAGTCATGATAATCGCATGTTTTGACACCCGATGTAAATGTACGCTTGTACCACGCAATATTACTGTGATAATACATGTTGTATTGTGAAGCCTGTATACAGGATGCGTGTGTTTGTAAAGTGTGAAAACGTTTTACTCGGCGTTTCCAATCAGATAAACCTATTTTAATCGTATTTCCAAGCACACACGTGGTTGTGTGGTAAAACATCCGCTTGCTACGCAAACGTTCTGGATTCGATCCCCGCTGGGATCCGGAAATCTTTGCTTTGTTCGCGTCCTTGTCGATACTTTGGTCACAAACGAGAGGTGATTTTTACAGCGAAAGCTGTTATGAGATCACAACACGGATCACGTGCAACGCTGTAGTTGTCCGCCGCCGCCGATGCTCGAAAACAGTATCGCAATAGTTAATAAAACAACTCAGTAAAAACACCGAGGATGCACTGGGATTCGAACCCGAGTCCGCTGCATGCCAACCCGGTATTCTACTACTGGACGACGCCGGTGCTTGCAAATCATTTCTAAACTGGTCTTGGGCAGGCTTCATGTCGGGAAGAGAATCGCGTCAATAGGAGTAATACAGCGTTTAGACAACCAGGCGTCAAAAAAAATGCAAATTGCGTAAGGAGTCGGTCGTCTAACACTGCAACCCATTCGTAAACTTCTTCTTGATAACCTAATAACTGTGTCCCATACTCACTTCAGGCATAATTATCTATCGCCGTTAGCTACTGCATAAAAAATTGCACAAAATTTCTATGAAGTGTGCAGCGAAAACCACGCTTCTCCGAAAAATGACAAAGGATAGCGTAGTGAATGCTGGCTTACTACACAAAAAGTAGGATTATTTATGGTGTGGTGGGTACCCAGCAACTGCACTTGTAGCAGTTACCCAAATTGTGTTTAGAATTAGCTCTGAAAGGCCGCCCTTCTCGATTTCGCTGTGCCATGCGCTGCACCTTCCTCGCACGCCTGGCGTTTTTACTACAACAAACGACACCGACACCAACGCCAGAATTTCTGCGAAACAAGATCTTAACGCTCTCGCGCTAAAATACGAAGTATTTATTCTACGACCAGTTTTACAAAAACCACGATACTCGCTAACCTCCAATATATTGACGCTGTAGAGATGTCTACATTGTTTTTCGCAAAATACGCAAAGGTAAACACTGAAGGAATCGATTCGTTACGCGTGGTGAAACCAAGCTCATCTCACACTCTCGTGATCGCGCCGAAAGGAAAGGTGTAACAGCAGAGCTGCCCCAAAACGAATCCCCGTCAATTTCCGCCAAAACAATCGGGAGTAGTGCCTCCCACCACTTTCACAACAGCGTCCGGGGAAACCTTCCCAGCATTCTTCGACTGTGCGCAAAACTACCGCAACTAAGGCGGAAATTGAACTGGGCGTAGGTCGTTCACACTTGAATTTTTTTGTTTTCTTTTCACGGCTCACTTCACACAAGGGCATCAACAGAAACCGACCAGGTGCACCCTTCTGATTGTTTTGTCGAGCACGACAGTTTTTAGCCGCTCAATGGCCGAAGGTACAAAACTTCTCATTCTTAAATGCTTTTTGTCACAGGTGATTTGCATGTCCATCCGTGATTTGTCCCGCATCATCATTGGCTGAAGTATTTCCTTACTAAAATTTTGGTATGAATATAGACTGAGTCTTTCAGCGCAGACGAAGTCGCCTTTTTGATGAATCAATGGATTTTATTGTCGCTTAGGTGAAGAGTGGTCATGCAATGCCATGTGCTACATCTCTTGCTGGCCCTCTTTAGTGTGTTGGTGTAGCTGTCGTGATTGGTCTTGCACATACACATAGGCGCAAACAATGCCAAATAACACGGCGGACAAGAAAAGAGAGGCCAAGACGATTTCAAGGTGCACTAAAAACACAAACGGCCTCGAAGAAGCTGAGTAAGCACAATATTAGGAGATTGATTGATTGTTATCTGGAGTTTGATGTTTCAAAACCATCATATGATTATGAGAGACGCCGTCGTGGAGGGCTCCGCAAATTTCCACCACCTGGGGTTCTTTAACGTGCACCCAAATCTGAGCACACGGGCCTACAACATTTCCTCCTCCATCAATATTACAATGTTAGGTAGAAGCTGCGGATGGTACAAAATTCCGAGGTGCTTCCCCTACCGGAAAAACGGGGGCAAGAGCACTTCCTAGCCTGATTCTCTTCATCACGTTTCGCAATATTTTTTTTTTGTATAGCTCATTCCTTCCTACATGCCAGAAATAGGACTTTCAACCAGCGAAACACTTGTGCCGCTACATGATTGATTTGTGGGGTTTAACGTCCCAAAACCACCATATGATTATGAGAGACGCCGTAGTGGAGGGCTCCGGAAATTTTGACCACCTGGGGTTCTTTAACGTGCACCCAAATCTGAGCACACGGGCCTACAACATTTCCGCCTCCATCGAAAATGCAGCCGCCGCAGCCGGGATCTTGTGCCGCTACATGTACCAATGACAAATATGCGTGAAACACTGAGGCGAACAGGTGAAAATATATCACACAACGTGTCAGATGTCCACATTAGGTACGGCTGATCACCGACAAGCCCACGATGGAGAGAACATTAGTAAATGTGAAACAGTGCTTCCCAATACACATTTGAAACATACTGTGCAAATACACAGAGCCGCATTTCTCTATGCGTGCAAAGCACGACTTTTTCGCGTACTGCAATGCCAACAGCAAAATATGTTACTCAAACCCACATCACTCGAAAAAGTTCTGAAACGTGTGGCACATTTCTCCTAGACAACTTATTTCGTAGTTATTTATTTAGGCAGAAATTCTTCACGGGAAGATACTTTTAGTAACGAAATATGCAACTGAAGCTAACCGAGTTATGTTATAATACAGTTCCTGTGCTGCCGCACGCTATAAGCAGAACAAAAAAAAAAACCGTCAGCTTGCAGAAACTAAAAGCAGACACGCCAAACCTTGTCAGTCCCGCTTGCTGTGAGGCCAACGTGTTTTAAGACAAACAAAAAAAAGAGAATCAGGCAACTGAGATATTTCTTCTGCGCCACACTGATGCAATCAAGTTAAAAATATTGGCTACAGCGAGACAACTTCGCTTTCTGAATGACTTTTTTTTTCGAATATGTATTACTGGTTGCCATCGTTCGCTTTATTTGTTGGTGCATGGAAATAGGACGCGACACTTGGCTACGAAACCACCTGTTGTCGACATACGCTGCGTTTCTCGAAAAGAGCAGGCGTACTGAACCAGACACCGTGAAAAAAAATGGCATGGTGTTTACGGAGGATTTAGCGTTATAGGGAGGAAGAAACGGAAAGGATGAAGAGGGGACCGGTGGCGTGACGGAGATTTTGGAGCAGTGAGAATATTCAAACGTAGTTAACATCTACTACGCAGTGGCACAGGAAGTTTCTTCCCATGAGAATATTGTCCCAGTTTTTCCGATAATCTGTTCGTCGAAATATCTTCTGTGAATAACTCGAATAAGAACACTCCGCGTTTAAATGCCTGGCATGTCTGGTTGTGCTAGGTGAAAAGAAAAACGGCATTCGTTCAAACTAAGGATGAAGATGCGTAAATGCAACGCTTACAGAGGGAAGCATTCGGCAGATATCTGCGCAGTCGTGGACAACAGCCTTTGGAGGGAATGAAAACTACTAGCAAATGTATTTTTGGATTCCCCGATGTTATAAAGCCGAATCGGTTTCTTCCAGACGGCTTCACAACACCACGAATTCTTCAAATAGAAGTATGTTGGGGCCTCGATTCTCTTTCAACTCAACGCTAACAAACACTTCGATCCTCTGGCGTGGGCGCGGGTATATTGAAATTTGAAACACGGACATGTCTCACAGTGACAAAGGAATGTATCATATTTTATGAAATGGAACACGTGGTCGCGTGGCCTTTACTCTACGGCGGCTGCCTGACCATCAGCCGAAGGAAGCGCGTCCGCTTTTGGCGCCGTTGCGAGACGAGTGTATGAGAACAATTTAGCAGCGCTTGTCCAACGGTCGTGACTTGTTTCGTTTGCTGACGCAAAAATCGGTCTTTTATTTCTCTGTTGGTGCTGCTCTAGACAGCCGCGAAGAGCGCAAGTTGCGTGTTCCCTTTCATGAAAATTTACATTGCGTATACTGCAATGCGCGCAAAATAAGGTGATATTCACCGGACCGCCCGGCTTTCCTTCAACTAAAGCATTATTGAG
Organism: Rhipicephalus microplus; assembly: GCF_043290135.1. NCBI lineage: Eukaryota > Metazoa > Arthropoda > Arachnida > Ixodida > Ixodidae > Rhipicephalus > Rhipicephalus microplus. The sequence continues at coordinate 12,221,634 of NC_134703.1, read as the reverse complement.
GAGCACGGTGCAAAAACAGAAAAAAAAAGCTTGACATGAAAGAGGCGCTTGTCCTCTTCTGATTCTTCGCATCTATCTTTTTTAGTCCCACGCTTCTTACAAACCTGAAACAATAAAAATTCAGTTGGTTCACCAAGATATGGCCCTAAGCTTTATTTAAGGCTAGCATAGGTGACCTCGATTGAACGGTGAGTATCTTCGATATATATCTGTCTGGTTGGGTGAACTTTCATACTATATAATAACAGCAACTCCCCAGCCAACTTATCGTCCAAAGTTTCTAATTAGATAAACTTTAAATAACTGGAAACTGATCTGACGTTTCGGAATAGATGCGGTTCCCTCTTCAGAGGCGACTGTCCGACCGGCTCCGCAACTAGCGATTTTCTTGGTGGTGTCACCCTCTCCATCGTCTTTTTTTCGCCGTTGTTGTTGTGCGGTGTTTTTTTTTCTTCAGTGGTTCTGTACACCGCCCACATATTCGCAACTTTTATTGACTCTAGGGAGCGCTACAAGAAAATCAAATTGGCTGTCGATCGTATGTTGATGCCTTGTCTGCCCGGGGCCTTCGTCACAAAGGTTGTCACTGCCGCCGCTTTCGGCTAGGATAATTTTCCATGACATTGAAATTCTCATGAAGGAAGGAGCTCATGCTAGAGTACGTAACGTATAGGACACGCGACATGATCTTCCACTGTATTCGACGTCCGACACGCTCGTGTAGCAGCCAGTTTCAGTGTTGACGTTCCGTCACACTGCAGCGCCAGATCGGGCATCTATAGCGTGCGTCAAACTCGGCAGACTTTTATCATCCACTCGGTCCGGCGATCGCACAGCCGTATATCGACAACGGTAAACAGCACGGTAGACAAGTGACGTACAGCCACTTGTGCTACCGGCCGTTTCTTTACCACTACTATCATGTTGACCGAGAATGCCGGTTTCATTTCCCGGTTTCATTTACTGGTTTCATGCCGACAAAGATGGGTTACAATTCGTTTATTACACAAACTAATGCCTAATCAAGAAAGCCAAAGCTTTGTCGTGAAGGCGAAGCAATGAATGCGATAGCAACACATTGGAAGGTTACGCACAGAATGGAAAGCAGACCGAAATGTGCCCCACGTTTCTCACGCACAAATTACGCATAAAACGCACTCACGCGGTACAAATTTACGCGCATAGGTGTCTCAGGTTGTGTTCCAATTCTTAGACTGCACGTAGACAGTCTACGAAGACTGCTTAGAATACAGCACCGAGTCCGTGCTATCCGAGACAAGCAACACGTTTAGACGGGTTTAACGCGACAATGCGCCACCTCGCGTCGAGAAAAAAAGGATAAAATAAATAAACGTAGCAACTGTAATTTTTGGCTTATTTCGTGTTGAAATAAAAAAATAAATAAACGTTACTCACATTGAGCGTCCGGGAAAGCGTCTTTTTGTGAGCAGATGATTATTCTGGCGAGATTTGATCTATCTGGGTGATTCGCTGAGCCGCCATCTTGTTTAGACAGCAAAGTAGCCTGCATCGTATTTGTCTACGATGTGGTCTTGTCGGAGCTGTCTATTTTGCCGGCTACGTGAGAATTGGAATGAGACTTAAGATGGCCGCCGTCCATTTAGTTGTCTATTTAGCCCTCTACGGTGAGTATTGGAACACAGCGTCAGTTGTTACTTTGCTGTGTCTGAAAAGCACGCGCTTCTTGTAAATGAAGACTGCAATGATCGCAGTGACCTTTGTGCGCCTGGTAACTGCAACAGAATCATTCCAGGTAAAGCCCTATGCAAGTCAAGACGTAAGATCCTCCCCGCGGGATAAGGGCACGCGAGGGAGTCACCCCCCTCCTCAAAGCGGGGCAAAATACCCGTGGGAAATTAAAGCGGACGCTGCCACTCGATGTGGCGACGTGCGCTCATTGCACCATCTTGCTGGCAATGCTGAAAACACGATAATTACCCCCAGTCCTCTCAGCAAAGGTAAGTGGTAGATATAAATAGCTTACCATTTGTACGTTGAAGGACATGCTCGTCGGTGGCTCAGTGGTTAACGCGTAGCATACACGACGCCAATGTCCCACGTTCAACACCACACTCCGGAGTCTTTTTTTTTATTTTTGCATTCTTGCGTTTATTTATTTATTTATTTATTCAGATACATACAGCGCCCAAATAAGGGAAAGAAGTGTATACTCAGCGCGCATATATATATATATATATATATATATATATATATATATATATATATATATATATATATATATATATATATATATATATATATATATATATATATATGCGCTGAGTGACACCGACGTCGATCCAGCTGAGAGCGATCCATGTACTTGCTATCGCAATAATGCACTGGTGCTCCAGTAAGTCACTTATTTAATACAGTGGCGGCTTACAAGCTACGAGTGATATCGGGAACGACAATGCTTGGGCATTTCGCAGGTAAACATGTGACACTGCAGGCCATCTTTCCCAACCAGCTTACTTTGCTTCAATCTTCATATCGGTGTGTGGAGAAAACTGCTTGCTTATCTCGACACAGGCATGAGACTAGAAATATCAATCACATTGCTGAAATTTGTGCTCCCTGGACAGGCGTGCACTCAATCGCGGACGGTGGCGGCTTCTGGGTAACATGTTGCGCAAGTTGCGGTGAGTTGTTGGGTGTTCTTCACTCGCGAAAGCATTTTTCTTTTTAGGGAACTATCGTAACTTCCCTCCCCCTAAAAAAATCACAGCATATCCAACATGTCAATGGTGACGAATGGGGCAAAGCGGAGGGACGGATGGACAGACTGGTGGACGGAAGCATGGACGGATGAACGGAAGCACGGATGGACACACGGACGAAAGCACAGACGGACGGATGGATTCATGAACGAACGCAGGAATGGACGGACGGGCGCACGAGTGGATGGCCGGACAGGTTGACGCATGAGAGGATGCACGAACGGACAAACAGGAGCACGGGAGGACGATTGGACGAACGTACGGATGGACGCACGAGACGACGGACGGACGCACGAGAGGACGGACCGACGCAGGGGTGGAAGTACAGAATGAACGCACTGATGCACGGAAGCAAGAATGAACGGACAGGCGAAAGCACGGACGGACTAACAGACGCTTCGCCCTACTCATCAACATTTACTCCATGGATATGCTGTCATTTTCATTATTCATGAAACTACAAGTAGCGTCCTCTAGAATCGTACCATTCGCATTTTTCTGCGTATATACATTTCGTCATTTGTATACAAGTACCGCCCTCTACAGCCGGTTCAAGAACTAACGAGAGGTGGCTACATACGATTAAGACGGAACGCTCAGCCCACGGCTTAAGGAGCTTCAACCCTAAAGAAATGGCAGCATATCTACTGAGTGAATGATGGGGAGTGGGGCGAAGCATTCGACCGTCCATTCGTTCTTGCTTCCGTCCGTCTGTGTGACCGTCCATGGGTCCATTCGCCCGTCCGTGCGTGCGTCTGTTCATGCGTTCGTCCATGCATTCGGCCCTGCGTCCGTTCATGCGTCCATCCATGCATCTGTCTGTGTGTCCGTTCGGCCATCTTTTCAACACTCCAAGTACCACCATCTCGCATCTTTTCCTCATATATTCCCCATATGGATGCACCGCCATCCAACAGACATTCCAAGGACTAAACGAGAGGTGGCACACGCACACTTTCTTACGGCTTGCGCTTCGGGTCTACTTCCCACCTTCAACCACCTCGAGTTTATGGTATATACTAGTTTACTGTATTCATGGCACTGCGGCACAACGCTCGCTAAACCTTTCCAAAACCAAGGGGGTTGAGCCCAGCGAGTATAACGTAGCAATCCTGTCAGATAGTGCTCAATGTACATGCTAATGGCTGCTAATGGGAAATGAGAGACAGGAGAATTCGGCTTTTACTTTCTTACGGCTTGCGCTTCGTATCTACTTCCCACCTTTAACCAACTAGAGTTCATTCATGGTACATACTAGTTCATTGTATTCATGGCACTGCGGCTCAGCGCTCGCTCAACCTTTCTAAAACTAAGGAGGTTACACCCAGCGAGTATAACATAGCAACCCTTTCTTGTCAGATAGTGCTCAATGTACATTCCAATGGCTGCTAATGGGAATCGCAGCGTGCGCGTTAACTAAAAGCCAAATGTCCCTGTCTCTCATTCCCCCTTAGCAGCTATTTGCATGTACATTGAGCGCTATCTTTTATTGTTCAACAACGCTAAGAAGAAATTTCTCACCACCACCTTGGAGGTCAAAATGTTATACTAGTTACACACTACAACGGCTACGTGGGTCTAACGGGTGCCGCTATAAGGAGCTTCGCCCCTAAAAGAAGGCACACGTCTGTTGTCTCAATATTGCCCACCATAGCACGCTAGGTGCACTGCTGGTGAGTTCGGTGGCACGGGCTGGATTGTCGGCCACGGCGGTGAAATTTTGATAGGGCTAAATGCAAAAAAAAACAACCATGTCCTAAAATTTAAGAGTACCTTAAAGGACCCGAAGTGGTCGATATGAACCCGTATTGCTTACTACAGCGTCTCATCACTCATGATATCGTGTTTTTTTTTAAATCTAAGCAATTCTGTTGCGTCCCCAGAAGCAGCCGACTTCAAGTGCACGCTGGTACCACATTGTTATTGTGACAAGTTTCAAGATGTACAGTTTGATAGCCATGACTTTTCCCGTCGCCAGCTGCAAAGAAAACCAAGCACGCTTATGACGCCTTTTACGGTGCGGCTTGAGCGCTGTAACCCGCAGCACACACGATTGCTCTTATATTATATACCCATAATTTAAGATGAAAGGTTCCACAACCCCGCACCAACAAAATTTATCATACTTCAGTTCTCGCACGCGCAAGAAGTTGTGCGGTAGAACGATGACGAACCACGGCTGGCACGTTGCCGTCAGGAAAGTTTTCGTTCTATCACCACATCATGGCTTTCGCCTGTTGTCATAGCTGAAAGTTGCGAATACGCTGGGTAAGGATGCAGTTGAGAGGTGAACATTTTGAGATGTTGCTTGGATATGCCAGGACTCTAAGAACTCTCTTTTTGTGAGGCCATTCTCCTCGTCGATGAGCCGGACGCCTTCAAAATTGATGCAATGGTCCATCTTTTCGCCCTCGCAGGTCGCGGGTTCGAATCCCGGCTGCGGCGGTTGCATTTCCGATGGAGGTGGAAATGTTGTAGGCCCGTGTGCTCAGATTTAGGTGCACGTTAAAGAACCCCAGGTGGTCGAAATTTCCGGAGCCCTCCACTACGGCGTCTCTCATAATCATATGGTGGTTTTGGGACGTTAAACCCCACAAATCTATCAATCAATCATCTTTTCGCCGTGTTCTGCGAGAACGTTTCGCGCAGCGTTGAGGGTACGCTCGTCGTTTCGATGATGTCATATCCTGAAGCAATACTTTTTTGCAGACTAGATGGTTCATACTTGAACAATTGAATTGCTGCACAAACTTGAAGGAAAACAAGGGAGACAGGAAAGAGCGCAGACTACCAACTGTTTATTGTTGATTTGGAAGAACTTTTTTACTCAATTCCACATGGCGCGCTTTTTGATGCTGTCAGGGGTGCAATCGAAGAATTCGGTGAAGTTAATTTCCAAAACAAGCATGGTATCTTCGTGAATAACTTTTTGAAACTTTTGAAATTCTACCTTGAGTCCACTGCAATCAGCCACCAGGAGGGTACCTACTTCCAAAAAGCTGGAATTTGTATTGGTTCTGCAGTCGCGCCTGTTCTCAGTGACATATTCTTGGCAGCCTTCGACCAACGCCTGAAGGATGAGATGTCCCATTTGGATGTCGTTCGCACCTTCAGGTATGTGGACGACTACCTTATCGTGCTTGGGAAGGTCCCATGTGAACGGGTACAAGGTGTTGTGAAAGGTGTCCTTGAGGTTTTCAACAGACACACCAGTGGCCTGAAGTTCACGCACGAAATGCCGGTCGAAAATGAGATCCAGTTTCTGGACCTACGGCTCAGGTTTGCCAAGGAGCACATCTGCTTCAAATACAATCCGCGATCAAAGAAAGGCTTGTTGTCTTTTGATAGCGCGCACTCGAAGCTGATTAAGAGGGGCATTGTGTTGTCAGCTTGTGCGGCAGCCCTAGAGAAGTCTTGCCCTCATCTGATGTTTGAAAGGTTCGAGAATCAGGTAGCTCGTCTGGGCGCGGCTGGATACCCGGCACAGTTTTTAGATAGCGCTTGCGAAAGCCTTCTTAAAAAATACAAGGGTGGGGGTCCAAGCGTCGAAGGAAGGGAGAGGAGGCCTATTTATGTTATGCCTTACTTGCATAGCGTTTCCCACAATGTAAAAAAAGGTGGCTAGTAGGTACGGTGTTGATGTACTGTTTTCAGCGCCTACAAAGTTAGGTCAGATCTGTTCGTTAATGACTAAACAGAAGAAGGCAAAATGCAAAAAAAGGCATGCGAACGTGTTCATTAGGTGTGTATTTGCTGTTGTATATCTGATCCCTTTGTCGTGTGGGAGGGTGTACATAGGGCAAACGGGGCGTTGCCTCTACGAACGCTTGCGTGAGCACAGTCTCGCCGTAAAAGGAAAAAATGGTGGTCATTTAGATTTCCATTGTAGGACATGCGGGGTCACCCCCCGGTTTGAGAATGCGTCAGTCATGGCTAAGGCACGTGAAAACACCGAAAGGGAGATTATTGAAGCGTACTTTATCAGGCAATATAATGACAAGTGCATAAGCATGCCTTCAATTTCACTTTCGGACAGGGAAATGGTCTTCCTACATGGTCATGTGTAATGTTGTGGCTAACGCCTTGCATTGTGTTCTCTTCCATTTCTCTTCTTTTGTTTTGTTCATTAGTGTTCTTGTTTTATTTCCCATGTGATGCTACGTAATGTTTTGTAAATTTTTATGTTATTATAGTTTTTTACTCTCTCGGCGTACTGCTTCTTCGGGTTGCTCACTTGGGGCTGCTTGGAGTGAATATTAAATTGTTATTTTATTGTTTTATTCGGTGCTAAGCGCTATTTTTAGTGTTTTTTAAACAAAAGTCTCTAGAGTACGTTTTCATTTTTTCACGCCTTTTTTGATGCTTGGTGCAATAAATAATAAAAGATAAATTTTAAAAAAAGATGAGTGCACACCTTGGGAACGCGCAGTTTAGATTGTGGTGGGTATCACTTTTGTATTTTGCCATTTTATCACTTTTGTCAATGTGGTGGCAATCAATTTTGATTTGATTTGTTTTGGGCCGGCTTTGTTTGCGGCATCTTTGGTTTTGTGCGCATCTTGGAAGCGCAGCGTAGCATTGGCTTCAAGTAACGACAATAAACAGTTGGTAGTCTGCGCTCCTTCCTGTCTCCCTTGTTTTCCTTCAAGTTTGTGCAACAATTCAATTTTTCATGCCATATCCTTTTGTGGAAGTTTTTTGTTTCACCGATGTAAGTGGCTTGGCAGCCTGTGCATTGAATTTCGTGGACCAGCCCAAGGAATCTTTCTTTCGGCAGTTGGTCTTCTTTCGTTCGTGACAAGAATCGTCCTATTGTTGAGACGTGTTTGTGCGCCAACTGCCCCCTCCTAAACAACAACAACAACAACAACAACAACGGCGGAAAGGACGAAAGAGAGGGTGAAAACACCAAGAAAAAAATTGCCTGCAGCTTCCCTCGGGGGAACACTGAGGAGGATGCGGAGCATATAATTGGTTAACGGGGTGTTAAAGTGCGACTTACTTGGGTCGATGGCTAAATTGGTTAACGTGGTTATGAAATGGGGTGTTAAATTGCGACTTACTTGGGTCGATGGCTAAATTGGTTAACGTGGTTGTAGGAGGGGGTGTTAAATGAGTGAACACGTACACACGTATGCGAAAGGGCGGCGCTGGTCGAAGGGACGTCAATCATTGTGTTTGTGGATTCGTTGGAATTCATTTCACCGCGACCTTGGACGTCGACGCGCCGTACAAACCAACCGACGAGCGGCAACTGAGCGAGCGAGCGCCGACCTTGAGTATATATACAGCGCGACGGCGCATGCACTGTCAGCTGTCGAATGTTCGAGAAGGGGGAGAAGCGCAACGGCGCATGCACGCGCGTCAGCTGCCGATGTTCTCGAAGCGCGACGGCGCATGCGCGCGCGTCAGCTGCCGATGTTCTCAAAGCGTGACGGCGCATGCGCGCTACATTATACAGCTAGCGAATGTTCGTGAAGAGGAGAAGCGCACGCGGTGTGTAGAGGAGGAAGGGTGCACAGATGGTGGAGGAGTGAAGCGCGCGCGGTGTGTAGAGGAGGAAGGGATGCACAGATGGTGGAAGAAGGAGGAGGAAGCTTGCGGACGGCGCCGCACTACAAGCCTCGAGTATTAGATGCTCCGCATCTAAAATTGCTGGCTGCGGATCCGGCTGAAGAGCGAACAGTCACCTTTCAAGAAGGGGCTGAATCGGTCCTGAAACGTCGGATCAACTTACAGTTTTTAAGTTTTATCTAATTATAAACTTAGGATTGTAGGTGGGCTGGAGTGTTTATGTTATTGTAGGTGACGTCTTACTCGTGTATCAAAGACGCATTTGAATGCAACATTTACGCTTTCAAATGCCACTATCGGGAAATCTAGGACGCCAACAGTATAATTTGGCGAAGATACGCACAGCTTTCCTGCACCGTTTGATAGCGCCGGTCGGTATTTCTACTCTCCCTTCTCAGATTCAAGCAAACGATGATTCTTGCGTTATCATTGTATTGCGTGTGCACGATGCTTCTTGTTGCTGAGGAGGAACGAGTACGAATGTTGACGTCAACTTACTCGACGACAGCACCATGTTTCAAACGGTGAAGTCTTCGGCCGCTTTCTGCCGGCGCGAAGCACATTTATTTTTTTTTTTGTTTACGCGTCACCTATAGAGCATGAACTTTTTTGAATATCAGTGTGTTTCAAACACAAACAACGTCGGATAATCACCAAGGGTTCTTTATCATCGCAAAGCGTTCTGACACTTAGATGTATGATCATGATGTTCGTTTTTATAAATTTTGGGCACTTTTGTCTAATTAGCGCTTCATTGTTTCCTTTGAAATAACTATAGTAGATTGGTTGAATCTACTTCTGATAGTGCAGTGTTGTGACCCTTGTCCACCTACGAAATATCGTAGGAAGACATAGGCGAAATGTAAATAAAAAATTGGCCCCGTATCTGCATGTTACACTGCAAATGTTGTCGAAAGACGATAGTCTTGCGTCGAAGAGAGTGAACAAAACGTTTATCGGAGGTTCTGCGCAAGAAAATTGGTGAATGGTATACTGGAGGCGCTGCGTTAGAGTGCCTCGAGCATGTAGTGGAGGCGAACGAGCCCATCAAGTCACGTCACACGTGAGACATGAGCGCCATCTGTAAGTTATTTTAGAAAACGAAGCGCGCGCGCCTTGTGCTCCCGTCTCGGATGTTGAAAAGTGTAGAACGCAAGGCGACGGGTAGGTGCCATCACCGTGTCGTCTTAGGAAAGTGTTGGAAACCCTTGCCTTTTCGTGCAAGCGTTGTCTGGTCAGCGCAACGTGATAAACGCTACGGTCCTTATAATTACTTCAGTATGCCTTTTCTAGTAAGAGACACACCTACAGAATTTTGACGTGTTGTTATGGTGCCTCAGATATGCGCAATAATTGCTTATTAATTGACAATTGCACAAGTATGAACGCTGAATCTTGAGCATTATTGGTAGGCGCTGCGGATGGGGTCGGCCGTTTGGAGTATCGTTTGGCCACTTTGGTGCCGTTTAGAGTACAGTTAAGGGCGGACAAACAGACAGGTAGACCAACATTTTTGCGCCGAAGGTCCCCAAGAAAAACTAACGTCTTAATGAGTGGCTCACGGATCTGCTGGTGCCGTAATCCGCAGCAAGGAACCAGTCTTAGGCCACGTTAACACTTGGGAAGTGAAGAGAAAATGAGAATGCCAGCGCAGCAGGAAAACCACGACCGCGCACGTCGTCACATTCGCTCTACCCCATCCCGACGCTGTTGCCGTCGCTACCTTGACAATTATTTCGATTTTGCCTGCTTTCTGAGAAATAAAGTTCGTATGAGAGTTACTGACGCAAAGTAGTGAAAAGAAACAGCTCACACCTATCGAAACATCGTTTCCGGAGGTTTCGGGAGTTAGGCCAGTAGAACTGACACATGCGAACGCACCGGCAGTGGCGGAGTGGTTTCAACCAGCTGTACACAAAAGCGAGACATGCTGGGGCATGCCGACTCGCTGCCACTGCACCATCTACTTCCAGAGCTCTCGGCGATCGTAATCCAAGTCGGGCTCTCGATGAACGCGTCCTCGTTGAGGCCATCAATCTTCGTCGTGCTGCACGGGTAATTTTCGATTTGAGTCGATGCGAGGCACCACCGACCCCTGTGACGCCATGTTGAATCTCCGGCCAGCTGGTTAGGTCACGTGGTTTGATCTAGCGCAGCCAAGGCTGTGAAGCGGAAACATGGATTCGGTCACGCGTGGCGATAAAATCGGTCTGAAAGCAATTCTTGCGAGCCGGCCACGCCAAGTGGTTTTCCGGCCTCTTGGGCGGCGAAACAAGCAAGTTTCCCGAGAGTTTCGCCGGTTTCGCTCTCTTCGGGGCCAAGTGTGAACGCGCCCTTAAGGTGGCGCCCTTCCTTCAGAATATAATCTTCCTGAACGAGCCGCAGAGCATGCCTGAAAATGAAGACATGTTTTTTTTTTCTTTGCCCGCAGCAGCCGGCGTGTCGTCCGAATACAACCCGGAGGTGGCCGTGGAAGAGGTTGGCCGCCTGTTCAACCTGCTCTTCCCGCTGGTGCTGCCGGACAAGATGCCCTACTCGTGGCCCAGGGGCGCGACGGGGGCGGCCTCCTCGTCTGTGGACGCCTCGGACGCGGCGCTGGCCCAGGTGGCGGCCGGGTACGGCGGCCAACGGCGGAACCCCGACGACCCCGCGTCGCTCAACCTACCAAAGCGGGGCGAGTCCGAGTGTCTGAGCCGCTGCATGAGCCAGCGCAAGCTGCATCCCATCCAGTGCCTCAACATATGCTGAGCGATCAGGCGAGTGGCACGAAAAGGATTCGAACCAAATGAACGCTCACTTCTGACACAGCGCTTCAAACGTGCAAGCTCGGGGTCACTCAAGGTGGGAAGAAACCCAAAAGCCGCGTATGGGTTACCAGCCGTCATTAGCATAAACTTTATTCAACAACGAAAGGGAAAAATGTGGGATCATGACAGGTGGCCTGCCGCTGTGGTACATACGGTGCTCACCCGAAAATCGCTGGTTCAATCCACGCCGCGGCGGACGAAGGCGAAATGCTGCGTTGCGAGACCCCTGTTCGTCGGAATTTGCGGGGCTCCTCATAGCGTGGTGTGCCATTTTAGGCTGGTCAGAAACTTAACTTTTCAGTTGACAGTTTTGACCAGGCTCTGGTCGAAACTGTCGAGATAAACGCTTCTGTGGCTACCGTTCTCACAGAGCATCTACTTGACTTGTAAACATCAATGAAGCTCAGCTGAAACTGTCTAATGCATGAAAAATGTATCTTTTGGAAATAAAATATCACCGCCAGCTCTCGCTATCATCAATATCTAGTCGTCTGCAAACTAGACATTCAACGGATACATGTACCATAAAGGACTATCAATGAGGTTGAACAAGCAGCAGCTTGGAGGACCCATTCTGTAATCCCATTGAAAGAGAGAGCGCCTAACGTCCGTTTATACATGGCAGTTCGCTTTAACTACAGATTTATTTCCATCTTCTTTTAAGCGACCATTTTCACAAACATAATACACTGGATGTTCAAAACGGACTATATAATCAGTAGTATTGGTTTGGACCTCCACAAAGAAGCGCGTTTTCATTTCACAGTGTTATCACTTGCATCGCTTGAGGCGAAGTAACGGGCGACTAGACGTGTGCTTTCGGTATGGCAAAATTTGATTGATTGATATGTGGGGTTTAACGTCCTAAAACAACCATTTGAATATGAGAGACGCCGTAGTGGAGGGCTCCGGAAATTTCGACCACCTGGGGTTCTTTAACGTGAACCCAAATACGAGCACATGGGCCTACATTTCCGCCTCCGATATGGGAAAATTACAACGTTTCGCAGAACCAACATTTCGTCATATTAATGTATAATATATTTGTAGCACTCATCGCTTCACAATTGTCTCCCTTCTTTATTTCTGTAGTTTTTTCATTCATCGATAGGACTTACAATCCCGTTGTGCTGTGACCGTTCTAATTGCCAGTTGATCCAACAGCTGCCGAGAAACCTTTAGAACAGAGTTCATAGCGTCAGCGTTTTTGGGCACGATACTGTGACTTGAAGTCCGCCTCGGTGGAGTAGTGGCTGCTCGGCTGTTGGCCCGAACGAAGGTCGCGGGAGCGATCCCGACCGCGTTCCAATGGAGGCGAAATGATCGACGCCCGTGCACATGAATTGTACGATGTCAGCGTACGTTAGAAACCCCAGATTGTCAAAATTTCAGGAGTCTTCCCCTAAAGCGTCTCTCATAATCATATCTTGGCTTCAGTACGTAACACCCCAAATGATTATTATTATCATTTGCGTAGCGCGTCTTAAAACTAGGTAATATCTACTAGCACGCTGGGGACAATGAAATAATTATAGCAAACTTTAACATCGACGCCATGCTAAGAACACGAACGCTTCGCCGGAGAGTTGAACCTGCTGCTTCGTTCTTAGTAGCTCATGGCGACAGACACTTAAGCCGCCGCGTCGGGTTTCGTCCACCACCCCCTCTATCGTTTTACACATTATGATCAATATAGCGAACTCTAACATGGACTCCTTCATGAAAGTTCAAACGGTACCACCACACGCGACCACATGCGTATCACAGACCCCAAGACGTGACGCCATTTTTCGCGTTATACAAAAAAGTCGTCTGTATAGATGAAACCAGGCGTTGACCCAGCTCTGCCCTCAAGAACGTGCGTACCAAGAAGCGGCCACCGTGGCGAATGAATTTCTCTCCTGCACCGTTCATTGACAAACCGAACAACAGCACACGCCCTGTGCCCAAACGAATTTCGTCTCATTAACCTTGCTCCCAATTAGAACAGAGTTTTGCCAAATCCTCCCGGAGCACAATAAGTCCGCCTTGCCTCAAACCGAAGTCTGTTGGCTCTCCTTTCTTTGTTACTGTTGACCTACTTCATTTATTTTTATATCTTAGTTTTTCATCTTCAACATATGTGATCCTTGCAAATAAAGCATTCAGTTCACTTCAATTTGCTTATGGCCCACAAGTCTTGATTATTTATTTGATGAGTATTGCTTCTTTACTTCTATGAATAAATTAGGGTAATTAGCCGCGAACACGTGTTTGAGCGTTTATTATCCATGACCGCAAATCAAATTTTACATTTTTAACAATTTAAATTGACATGCGCGTGCATTCTATTCGGCCACTCTGCGCACATAGGCGCGCCTGTCCATGACGGTAAGTGTACCGCACGCACTATACCATCGTGATGGTCATGTTCGGCTTTAATTTGACGCCGATCGTACATATCGACGCAAGGTGTCACACGCCTTCTCAAATTCCATTTCGTCGACTTCATCACTGGGGCTGTATGCTGCAGGCTTGTTCCGCCTGGCGTGACATTTAAATTGGTCGCCATTCGAGATATCCGCCCCGTGGAGATTTAGAAGCTATCATTTACATAGTTTTGCGAAACACCAAGCATAACTGCGACAAGCAGCAGAAGATCACAAAATATGATCAAGACTCCATATAGTACAAGCGCTATAAGTGATTCAGCATGATTTCATTGGGCCAACAAAAAATGCAGAGTAATGCAGTCACGCCACCATCGCTTAGTTTGAGTGTATTCCAAACACTGCTAATAGTCTCGCAAAACCAGCTTCACAGAGATTCTATATATATATATATATATATATATATATATGTATTGTTTACTCGTCACCGTCAGGCTAATTCTCAGAACTGCTACTGAGGTCTGCTGCTACTCCAATTTATATTCTGCATATTTTGTTTAAAATTGATATGTTAAATTGGATGTACTGATTGCGTTGTTCATGAAAGTTGGACGACTTCTGTCATCATTACCTAGTTTCATTCGTTCGTACACTGCATTGTTATGAATGAGAGCGAAATGAGGCTAGTTGGGTTTCATCTTGCTAGGAAGCGCAGCCGCTATTACAAAGAACACACAACACAAGCGCTTTGTAATAGCTGCTGTGCTTCCTAGCAAGATGGATCCTTACCAACTGGCCCGATACAATTGTTTATTTAGTTGGGTTTCATTGTTGATTTTCAAAACTGCGCTACAGTTACTGCGAAATATTAAGTTAAGGAAAAAACACGAAACTGACTAGACCTTACAAGCACAAACTATCAGCCCAATTTATTGGAAATTAGTTTGAAGGAAGAAGACTTTCAGGAAAGAGAAAGATTTGTTTCCGAGTAGAGATGGGCGGAAATCTTGCTGTACTCTACAATCTTGAGCTTCATTTGGTGTCCTCTTTTAACTTCGTACTTTTTAATCATTTTGATGAATGTTTTTGTACATATCTCCAAGTTAATTCATTATTTACTGTCATGGGCAACATGCCTGTTTTTTATAACTTTGTAATTTCTGTTTTTGTTTAGTGAAGAAGGCAATCAGGCTGTGACCGCAAGTTTTTTTTTTTTTCCCTTTGCACCAAATCACGTCTACAATGTGTTTTCATGTAGTTTTCACGTGGTTCAATAAGTTCGAACTCAATATCAGAGAATTAATGATACCTAACGGTAATTGCTTGTACTGCAACAAATAAACATTTCAATCAATAAGTAATGTTAACGTCCCAGAACCACGCTATGATTATCTAGATTATCTCCTGTTCTCTAACACGTGCAGGCCTCCACCGAAAGGCGCGGCTGGCATCGAACCTGCAACCCTCGTGTCACCAGCTGAGCTGCCTAATACCGACGCCACCCGAGCGGAACTTTTTAATCAATAACAGAAAACTACGACATACACTGCGCCACTAAATATACCAGATTTAGAAGTATTGAAACAGTACCAATTTTCGTGGTGAAGATAATAAAAGACTATGACGCACGCAGATGCAGCACAACCAATCACACGAAGGCGCAAATCGTAAGTGATTATTCTGGCAATGCCAATTTCAGAAATTGCCAGTACTCAATCGCCGTTCCCGATTTCTCCGCTCAGTTGGGTAGGGTGGCCCATTATAGCGGGCAATGGTCAACGCGCAGAAAATATCTCACCACTTTTAAGACGCCATTCATTCACGGCAATGAGAGTTACCGAACTAAAAACGACGAGCCCAATTTCTTTTGTTCTACTTTTTAACGCTGCATTTAAACACTCTCGTCAAGCAATTTTACAAGTCCTTAAGAAGTAAATTTGGTCCACATAAACAGCCCCGCCATGGTGACATGTGCTGTATATATATACATGGGACGTTTATGCCTTCACTCAGCCGGGCTGAAGATAGCGAGTTTATTCAGATGGTAGCTGCATTTCGAACGAGGCAAAATGCAAAAGATGCTCCCGCGCGCATATTAGGATGTACATTTGAGAAATCCCGGTGGTCGAAATTGGTCGAGTGCCCCGCTTATTGGCGTGCCTCAGAATCAAATGAAGATTTCGGCACCACAAATCTACAAAACCGAAATTATTCCATGAACTGGTTCTAGCCTAAGCAAACGTTACGAGGAAAGTATTTTTATTTCAAAAACTGCGAAGAAAGATTGATGCACGCTCGCCTTTTCAAGTGACGAGTTGGAGTTTTAAAGCAGCTCCACACGACTATATACTGACGCGGAATAATTGTGGCAACTACTTTGAGACTTTACTGTACAAGACGGATTCACGAGTTGCAGGTCTGGCAACACTGCATTCACGGCTTTGATCTGTCTTCTTGTTGAGGCAGCAGTGGATTTCTTCGCACTATTCTTGTTTCTGAACGTAAGCACTTCCTTTTTAGTTAAATTTAAAAGTTACAGCTATTTCCACATCTTTTTCTTCTCTGAAGATAACAACGAATGAACGGCTGGAAACATTGGTTAGGTGAGTTACTATGGCGAGCAAACTCCGCTTATGATAGCTATACTCAGTTTAGTAAGACGACGTTTTCTTCTGCTAATAGCTCATGTTAGAAATTGCGAGCACGGTCAGCACGCTTTAGTAAAGATATGCCACTATCACGTTTCGAGGCGCAATTGCTGTCGTCCCTTTGACATGGGTAATATAATGACCCATGTTGACTTCATTAAAGCTGTAGTTGCTTGAATGCTTGACGATGTGGCACGGGTGCTGCGACTTAGCGCGAGAAGCTACAACGCGGACGGCACATGCATCCACAGGCACGTGCAGACACACAATGACTTATAAAATAAAGCTTCATTGAATATGCAAATGTCATGTAAATTTATGCATACAGCTAGAAATGCATTCAAACTGCCCTATTTTTTGTGTGTGCTCGAGCGGCGTTATACCTGCCCTGCTTCGCATGTTTTCATACAACGGCATTTCTATAGGGTTCTGCGTCCAAACAAAACGCGACCTGAAGATGGTTCAGAATAAGCAAGAGCCAACGAAAGCGAAACACTTGCTCCATACACGCCTACTTCCTATTCATGCACTTCTATTCCACATAAGTCAGTTTAGGCGAAAGTTCTCACGTGATTGGGCATTCCTTCGAACATCATGTCATTTAGCAATGCTCTTCCGAATGTCCGTTCGGCGAAAACTGTAGGTGCGGCAAAAAAGTGCTACACTAAAAATGGGTTCAACTGGCCGGTCCCACAGTAATTTACATATTCAAGTTTTCCTTGTTTCGTTTTGTACAGTCATTGAAAAAAAAGAGAGAGAAACTGACTTAAGGGAGCTGAAATCATTTCGATAGAGTCCGATGCCGTGACATCACCAAAAAATCTGCCCTTCAGGCCATGAGACATTATATGTGTTCCATTAGCAAAAATTTTTGATCACGCATTTCGCAAGTCAAGTTACCGGGTTTGATAAAATTCGCAATGGTGGTTCGAATTCACAAAAATGGAGACTTCCCAAAACCACCGGCCGATATCTACATTAAGTGCCATAAATATGGTGTTCGAAAAAGTTAATTCCAAACAGCTACTGAATTTTCTCGATCAAAAGTCTGTACTAACAAATACCCTACATGGTTTTTGGAGCAATTGATCAACTTCAATTATAGAGCTATTTCGTTCAGGTATGGTCAACTCTTACCTAGACAAAAACATGATCGTAATTGATGTCTTCATCTATGTCACAAAATCTTTCGACACTGTTCAACATGATACACTATCTTCACAAATTAGAACGGTGTGGCATAGGAAGGGGAAGAGCTATTTAAAAGATACCTCCCAAACCGACAGCAAACGGTTCATTTTTGCAACACCAATTCAGGATTTTTGCGCATTACATAGGGAGTACCGCAGGGATCGGCCCATGTTATTTTCTCTGTACATGACTGACCTCCCTTCAATATTACCACTCCAGTCATGTAAGCTGAGGACACTGCTGTCATCTGCGCATACGAGTTCATCGATGGAGCCTTAAGCTCGGCAAACAAAGAAATGAAACAAATTGGTGATTGGTTTCAAGGCAATAAACTGGCTTTAATTGTTAGTAAACTAAAATGCATGGTAATTCACTCCCCGTAAAAGCTCGTTGATTTGGACTCATTTGTGCTTCAGACTGAAAACGAAGCCATAGAAAGAGCAAGTATATCGCTTGGAATTGTGTTGTCACTTTAACTGGAAAATACACTCTTGAAAGTTCGCGACACTCTGCTATACGCTTTTCAAGTGTAGCTAGAACTTCCATGCGGTAACTACAAAAACAACACACTTTGCCCTATTTCACCGCCAACTGTCGTATTGTATTGTATCTCAGGGCCAAACATATGACTCATGTCTAAAACCACTTACAGTCCTGCAAGAACGTGCTATCCTATCAAACGCAAACTATATGGCCACATCTAAATCCTTCTTTCGACAGTATCAAATAGTGCGTCTACAACTAGTCCTAAATTGTAAAAATCGTTCACAAGTCTCTAGCAAGCGACGTTCCTCTTCAGCACCTCCTTTTTGTGCGTTCAAGATTACAAATAAGAGCTTGAAATCATGGTTAAATTGTTTATGGAAAAGGGCGACTTTATGGCGTTAGAACGTCATCGTGTAATAACCTACCAGTGCAAGTAAACAACACAGTGCTTGCATATTGATGCTCAAATGCCATTGCAAAGAGCTCTAATGGTATGTTTAACAGTGACATGATGTTAAACAATGTTTTGTATGCTGAAAAGGAATGCTGTTAACAGATGTAGAGAAATAATATATGTTTCAATACGTTCCCTATGCAACCCACAACCTGTTCAAACTCTACAGTATAAGTCGGATTTTCTTTTCAATGTGCTCTGTATCTTTGTACAGGCCATATGCTTTTCAAAACAATCTGCATCTTAAGCTAGAAAGTCGTTCATTGTAGAACTCTGTCTCCTGCCTGTAATTGGATCCATACTAGCATTCTCTTAAGAATACTGCTGTTTCGACGTGTTTTTCTTTTACTCTATTTTGTTTGATAATAATTAAGCTCGATGTGCAATGTCCAATGCCAGGCACGAACTAGGGGTGATTTCTTCGCGTTATTTGTTGCGAATCGACCGGTTGTATGGCCTGTGGTACGAAAAACGCCAGGTCTCACAGCACAGTCGTAACAAATGCTGGATGAGTGGCCTTTCCAGAGCCCGGTGTAGACTCTCATGGGGGAACTACTACAAGCTCAATCGCAAGACATCATAAATCATTATTTTTATGATGTATGTCCTTAATCGTCTTTCTGCAGATAAGCGATGCTACGCATCTCTAAGGCAGAGGGTGAAAACTTGAGGCACAACAAGAAATTTTTATGTTGATGTGTGATCAAGTCACCTTCAAATTTAGGACCTCTGTAGTCATTAGTCGCTGAACGTGTTGAGTGAAAGTTCTTTGAGTGTCTCTGAAGAGATAGTGTCCCAAAAGGGAGCCAGCTTCTTTTGGAGTTATCAGAGCCTAGTTGACTTTCTGTCCAACAACAATTGGAGTAAGATATCACACACTCCCGGGGCTGCCCTAAGGGTACTCAGACACTTTGAAGTGCACGAAATGTTGTCACGCGTATCTCTTCACGGCGAGATCGGGCTATAGGTGGCAGCACCGTTCCCGCGAAAGTGTGGATACGCGGTCGGCGGCGCCTACACAAATACACGCAGCGGCGCTTCGTTGCGTGCAGTCTGAACCGGTTGTCAGCGGATAAAATCCATTGACTACAGTTTACGGTTGATATTTACGCTCTTCTTTACTGAATCAGCGCACGACGTCTATGCAACGTTAGCGTTACCCGCGAGTAAAGCGCTTTCTGTCTTTCATAAGGACTCTTGCCATTGGTGACTATCTTCTTGTTTTCGCACTAAATCACGCCTCTGGTGTGTTGTTTGTACGTGGTTAGCTTGTGTTGCGCCTGCTACGCACTGCTGTAGCGTAACTGAACTATTTACTTACATCTATGTCATCCACAGACTACAAAAAAAAGAGAGAAAGAAAGATCGTAGAAATCCCGCCTATCTGTGCAGTTATAGTTCAGTACCACCGTTCGCAACTTGTACGCATATGATTTTTTTTTTGTTCACCATGAAATGTGGCACAGTCATTAAGTCTAGTCAGGAAAGCTTAGTAGCTGACGGCGCTCTACGCTACACTGCGTTTACCAGGTGTACGCACATGTTCTTGCACCAGTAAAGATATAAAACTTCTTATAATTCATTATTCTGAGATGTATAGTTATGTGCCTGCTTTATTTGTACAGTGAGTCGTACCTTTCCTGTATTGGCCCTCAGTGGAAGGTTGACAGTATTTTTATGTTAATTAATCAATTATCAATTAAAAATGGATGAGACTTCAGCAGTAAGCTTCCATCGATAAATTACGTGTATGACAATGCTACAAAAGAAGGCCTGGTTACTGGGACAAGCATGTTTGTTTTATTTTATGTTTCAAAAAAATATGCCCACTATTTCCCGTCAGTCATTAACATTGCCACACAAACGCTGAAGACAATGTAAACAAGATGAAATTTTCAGTGAAATCCTACTATAATATATATAAGGCATGCCGTCAAAATTAATTTTCAACGTCTGCGCTCTTTAAAGTGTTCATATATTTAAGCACACAGCTGCACACGGTAACTCTGTTTCAAGTACAGATTAAGTACCGAGAGGTCACAGTTTATGTGATAGTAATAAATTTTTAGTGGTAGCACGGTAAGATAAAACACAACTAAGACTCCTCGCATAATCGATAAACTAAAGTGCCGTAGTTTAAACTACACCTACCAGCCAGCCGCAAGTGCATGCCCTATAGTCTGTTTTTTTTTGTTTTTTTAACAACCAAGTTGCTATAAAACGCTGCATTCACACACCACTTAATAGTCCTCATGTTTGGTAGCATGCCAAGAGCATAATTTGTGATGTGCTCTATACAGAAAGCGGCACCCATTTTGAAACTATTCTGGTGAATGTAGAGTACGACGACCATAAACAGCACTCTGGAAAGTTGCACTCGCCGATCTTATTACAAGTTATTAGCAGCCTAGCAAGAATAAATGCTTTCGTACGTCGTTTCACGCACACGTAGAAACAGTTACACTCGCGCTGACATGACCGGACAAACCACATTTCGAGAATGTGAATGACGTACGCGCACATAGAAACACGACGTGGCTCTCAGACGACACACGGAGCACTCCACGCTTTGCATTTTCGGCCAGTTGCCGCCAGGCGGCGACTCTGCTCGATCTCGTGGCGAATAGTTCTGCTCATTACAGCTAAACAGGTTGCAGCAGCGCGCGGATATTTTTGTTGTAGTATTTGTTTTCAAATATGTTTAAAAATACAACACCGAATTTCGCGGGTTAGTCAAGAAATATATTTTCCAGCAAGATCACGACGACTTAGTAACAAGCGAAGATGACGTAAATGCGCTTCTCAACAGAACCGTATATTGCTTCTCCAATACCGATGTGACATGGACAGTGACAAAAGACTGACAATAAGCGATGAACTGCCGGCATTAAGACGTAAACAAAACAAAAATAAGAATTAAACCTGGACATTTGCGAAGCTATTCGCCATTAATGAAACGCAGTGTCATTCGAAGATGCGAAGTTTTAAATCTGCCGGTTATTGGTGACAGGGATGTTTCACTCTTCAATGTTCAGACATTTCATTCTGGAAATCGAACGTCAATTTAACTTTCCTACCTTTTTAAAAAGCGCCATGATAAATATTGTGTGAACTACTAAGATAGTCGCTATCATCATCGCGGATTAGACCGGTGTTCGAAATAAAGAAAAGGTCGATCGGGTGGGCTTCGCCATGGGGCACGGTGGCTCGTCCTTTCCTCAACCCGCCATATTCTCACAAAATCCATTGCCGATTATGAATGACGTCATAATCACTTCTATAGCGTGCAAGGGAATGAAAGCGAGCTTCATGTATACCTATATAGGAGTAGCCGTGAGACTGGATCATGATGTAGAAGTGGAAGAAGCATGGGGCTCAATTTCATTACTGCTATGCTACTCATCATCATTCCACAGTGCAAACGTGGCAAAAGTTGGCAACAAGTAAAATTCTGGTGTGGCCTAGCATGCACCATACTGTCTTTGCTGCCGGTACGGTCCCTTACATGACCATAAGCGGACGTGCCCCATTCATCTCTCACAAACGCTTTACCCGCCACCACGAGCGCCGAACTACTTTTTTTTCTCGGCGTAAGGAGCGGCCGCGAGAGAGCAAACTCACTCCATTAGAAGATTTCACGCGGCTCCCGCCTTTGAGGCGAAGCGTTGCTTTGAATCTCGCTGCTGGCACCGGCATTCTGAAAACGTAGGCGGGCACACTTAACGGAAGGCCAGCCTGCCGCACGCTACCGAGCGAGCAATC
This sequence comes from Rhipicephalus microplus, assembly GCF_043290135.1. Lineage (NCBI taxonomy): Eukaryota > Metazoa > Arthropoda > Arachnida > Ixodida > Ixodidae > Rhipicephalus > Rhipicephalus microplus. The sequence continues at coordinate 12,199,602 of NC_134703.1, read as the reverse complement.
AATCATGCGACCGCTTTACACCGCCGCATGCCAAAAAGTCCCTAGCGAGACCATTTTGACGTCACTGTCTGCCCTTGTGTATATTCGCTTAGCTTCCCTAAGCGAAGCAAAGGGGTCGATAAAGGACAGTAAGGCTGTATGTTAAGTTGTTAACGTAAAATACTATTATATTGCGCTAACATGCAGCTATCTCAAGAAGGTACATCATTGTTGGCTAGCATACTGCAATCCATACATAGTTCGCACGACAACGCTACATCAAATAATACTTTAGAGGGCTTTCTTCCATCCCACAATTCTTCGGTAACGCTCTTCGTGGAACATGCGTTTTCCCTATGTTCTCGCGTGCGCACGGCTTGCTTGCGTGACGCTCTTATGCACACCTTCCTTGGCGCACTTTTGCTCAGACCGGGGGAACTAAATACTCACATGCTGGCCATCTTTTTCTCCTTCACTGGTGTGCCCTTGCTCATCCTGGCTAAACGCCACTACCTCCGCGATTGGTCCACCTTTGACAAAGCAGCGATGCAGTGTGACGTCTCAGTGACGTCATCACGCGGTGATTCACTCGTGTTGACGCCGCCGACGCCGCTCGAATTTTGCATATGACGAAATATCAAAAGGTTTCGTCTTATAATCTTGGTGATGGTAGGCGAGATCAAGACACCGTTTGCAGAGGTTCCTCATGAATGCATATTTTTCTTACCGGTTCACGGGGGTCTGTGAAATTAAGCACTACTTTTCACTGCCCTTTTTAATGTTTTACAGTTTTATCTATTGTGTAAAAAGCTGTGTTGTATGCATGAACAGTCTGCTCAGACCTGCCTGCATCTCTATATGTTTGCAGGTGCCCGGAACCACACAGAAGAGTTCAGTGATTTTGACGCCGTACTGGAGGACGGCAGAGAAGAAAGATCCCAGAGCATCCCAGATCCTTCCTTCTATGTTTCCACTCGTGCCGGAGCGCTACCAATGGACGCGTTTCTGTTGTAACGGCGTACCAAATGCAGTGTATTGGATCGAATGATGCAAACGAAAAAAGAAAAAGCTAGACTGTCCTGACTTGTGTAGAGTTATCCGCGGAGTCTAGCACAGCTTACAGCCTCTCTTTTTTGCTGATATCTAGAATGTCCATAACCGCCATAAGTATGCCGTTCTTATCGGCTAAGCTATCAGGCAGCCAAATGTTCACGGTATGCTTAGGCGTCAACAAGCAATCAGTGTTCTCTCATTGTGTGTGAAAGATGAAACCTGCTGAGTGTCACGTTGTTGTCGAAAAAAAAACCAATATAAGGTTTGTGGTAATAAAATGGTCAGCGCGATCAGTTCTCTAACCCATTATTGTTGTTATATTTGAAAGTTCTTCTGAAATCACTATTTGAAATACTCGTTCGGTCGATGAACAGAGTCAATTTTTATTAAAGGGAACATGGCAGCGCGTGGCCTGTGTGCTGCGGCGGCTGCTGGTAGCGCGTTCAAGCGGGAGCGAGAGCAAGCACAGCCTCTTTTCGCGCCTTCTCGCAGCGAGCAAAACAAGCAACCACTGATGATATGGAACCAGCAGCGAGCCTCCTACTCCCCCCCCCTTCTTCAAGTCGATTACCGGCCTCTTGCATAATTTTCTTGACGGGGAAGGAAGTTGCAGTCATGTCGCTGGTTCCATATCACCAGCGGTTGCTCGTTTTGCTCGAAGCGAGAGACGCGAAAAGAGGCCGTGCTTGCTCTCGCTCCCACTTGAATGCGCTGCCAGCAGCCGCCGCAGCACACAGGCCATGCGCTCCCGTGTTCCCTTTCATAAAATTTGACATTGTACATCCGCCTTCATTACTGAGTTCGTCGTTATGTCAAAGCGCATAGATGTTTCCTTTGTCAATCAACTCTAGGACGTTCAAATAACAGCAGTTACAGTTTGTGCAAAATTGCAGTGTTCACAGCGTGATTGTGACAAGCTAGAAGCGTTGTTTGGCGTCGCAACAGTAGGTATAGTAATAGTAGTATTACTTGTGCTACGAGATAATCATCACAGCGCTACATGACGCAGAAACTGTGGCTTCAGTCTAACCTATAGACATTATTTGTTTCTAACCAAACCATCGGGTTTGATACCCTTCAAAAATATCGATTGAGGAAACAGTGGTACCCTGGCCATACATGTTTGATTAGTAAAACACCAAGTGTGTTTCATCAAAGCATCGAAATCGGTGTCCAGTACGTGTACGGCACTGTGCACAATAGGGAGCGTGGTCCAAATAAAAAATATAGAAAGCGACGTCACTTTAATCCCCTGATGAGTCAGCTGTTGTCGCAAACCATATCGGGCAGCACCGCGTTTCTCGCAGTAACAAAAACTCAATTCCAAGCTGATTATGCATTACTTTCATTTGCAACTTACGAGAAAGGCATGCTAGTTTTTTTTTTGTTTTTCGTGAGCCAGTGCTAAGCGTTTTACTCACGCAGAATACCCGATGTAGTACACAAACGCATTAACTAACGCGTGACGAAGCAGCACCTCCTTTCACTTGTACTTGTTGGCTCTGCACGCTAAGAATTCAGCACCCACAACGACAGCGTTGTTTCTAAGCCATCGTACTACGAGAGTCACCACCGGACCGGCCCCTTTATCGAAGTCATTCAAAAAAGAGAATGAAGCGCCATTGCATGACGCGCTTCAAGTTCTTGTTAATTACTGCTTTGTCTGCATTCGTTCTGTTCGAGGTACACTTGGTTCATGCTCACTTAAATTTGCTCCTTGCCTCTTCGCGAAAATCTACACAGATGCGAAAGTGACGTGAAAATAGACAAGGTTGAGAAGAAAGTGTATAAGAAAGAAAAGAAAAAAAAACTTTCGGATTCTGGGGTTTCTTTAACTATCTCTTAATCAAAGAAACTGACCCTCATGAGGTATTGCGTCAAATATTTCTGCTTTCCCCACACATGTCTATTAAAGTCCAATGGGCTCCTAACCCGCAAAACTTCCAACAAAGACTGGAGTTCCAGCACGGTACGATTGCACGCAGTCTCACGTTGATAACAGCCAAAGCATGGCATTGGCGCACCGGGGTGTTGAAGAGCTTAGCTTGCCGCCAAATTCCCCAGCGCGACGCCTAGCACGCTAACGCCGCGTGCCCCGATTAGTGCTGTCGTCGCCGTTCCCTTGTGTGCTCATCTTTTGTCAAATCACGGCAGTGCCACGTATAGTAGCAGACTTTGTGTTCCTTGAGAGGGAAACGCCCTGTTTCGGTCTCCCCTCGAGAGTTGGAATTCTCGAATACGAAGTGATGCGAGCGAAAAAAAAAATCTGATGCCCCTTCGTAACCTTGCATAAGCCCGCGATGTATTCGCGATGGGTCGACTTGGAAATCAGCGTAAAGCGGAAATCGTACGCCGGGCTCTAAAGCTTTCAGTCTCCATTTATTTATTTTTTGTTTTCTTTATGCCAGTATGGCAACGTGTCTTTTGTTTCAATAAAGACGTTGTACCCAGCAAGCTCCAATGTGTGTTGCGAAGTCACTCACAGAAAAAAATCAATGAAAAAATCAAGAAAATGCCATTGTCAATTCTTTGTTCAGTTATTGAATCAGTATTGCACAGCATCCCTGAAACTTCAGTATAATCTTTGACTCGGGCAGTCACTGAAAATTACAGCGCTTCGGCAAATATGAGGCATCACTGATCGCAACAGAGACTTCGTGGTAACACGCCGACGACAACACATAGGTATACTTCAAACGCCGCCTCCAGCATCTACTGACTAAGGTAAGGGCAAGAGTAGCAGCCATCAAAATAGAAATCATGTTCTCCCTTTGCCAGCCGAGCAACATTTCTCAAGCAACGACTGCTGAAAGACTAACAAAAATTAAGCTTCACGTGAACTTAAAGACGAGGTCTTGAACGGGTCCAACTAGGAATGTACCTGTTCCAACGAGGGAAAGTGTCTTCGTAGGCTAACGACTGTCTTCGTGCCCTGACTAAGTAACGTCATTTTGTCGAAACGTTTGCCCTGTTAGGACTGGCCTCGTCTAATCACTCTCGGTCACTACGGAAATTGTTCTTTATTATGCAGCAACTAGTGATTATTATGCTTCCATTAGTGAGCATACATGAAATACGTTGCCATCCCCTACTACTGCTATTTTCTATTTCAATAACAAATTCTTCTCATCTTGGCACAAGTGACGCACCTCGCTCATTGACCCCAGCAGTTTCTTGAAGCGGCACGTTGTCGCAGCTTGGACACGTGAAGCACACCACCCAGAAAATCCGGCTCATTGCCACCTTGGTCTGCTTGAGTTCGAGGCCTCCCGCTGCGAACGAAGCCTGTCACGGCGTCAACAGCGAGGCGTCCTTTTGTTCTTATCCACCACCACCAGTCTTTCACTTTTTCCTTTCATCCTGCATCACTCATTTCCAGACGCGCGCAATGAAGACATGCTTTGTCTGCCGGCAAGCACTAAGCAGGCGTGTAATTCATGTAGGTTGACTTGAAATATCTCCACGTCGAGACGCTACTTCTCGGGCACGCAGCAATCCCCCGAGAATGTTATTTTCTTATTTTCCGCCTATATAGAGATTGCAAGAAGATGCGGTACGAGATTCGGTATGAAGCAATTCACATAACGAACGGCATACGTTAAGCCTTCCTGCATAAACCATCTCGGTTAACGTCATTGTGCGCGACTTTCGAGTGCTACGTTTCATGGCATCGTTTTTATGACTATATTTTGTTTAGTTGAGCGTGTTTCTAAACAACAGCGTGGTACAGACACTAGTGGCCTACGATCGGAAATTATTATCATTTAAAAGAACCTCGGCACCAGAGTAGCTCATTTTTATGGCAAAACAGAAATAGTTGCAACAAAACAAAGGTAGGCCATGATTGTAGCAGCTTCCGTCCGAATGGCCAGTAGTAAGAGTGCAAACATGAAGGTTTCGTCTGTATTCTGAACATAGTAGCCGTCTTGTAACATTCCCAAGAGATGAAACTGAATGTCTGCACTGCATGGAGAAGCGCATCATAGCGGCTTGTCGAAATGCCAGCACTAGAATACAACGAGGTTGTTGGGTGTCAAGAAGAGTGGAGTTGCCTTACAGACCAGTAAGGTATACCACAAAACTGACAGCGATCGAATAGCATGATTTCAAATAAGAGAGTCCTTGCGACGAACGTTCACGCGTGGTGCGTGAGCCAGTTATGATTATACAATAAAGGCTTAGCATAAATCGCTGTGAGCTGTGGTCATTCGCTGCAGTGCAAAGGGAATGTCTTCATGTGTAGACACACTCGTCGAGTACGGCTAGGAAATGCCGCCATTTCCGCGCCGCATCCTACGAGAAAGCGCGCTGTTTTCATATTACAACTAACACCAGGAGTATGTTTGATGTCGATGACAGTGACTACAGTATAGGGCTGCTTTAAACTGCGCGACTATTTTCCCACCTCCGAGAGGACTTTTTTACCCACTGTGTACTTGGTGGTGCCCCCATTGAAATACCTAAAGGAAACCAGTTGCCCTGTGATATCGGCAAGAATCAAAGTACGCACGATGGATACTCGATTTACTTATCCTTATTACTGGTGACACCTTGTGCCAGCAACTTGTGCCACCACAGCAGTTACACAATTGATGCCCACTTTCTAGATACCCCAGTCGACGCGAAATACGGTCTCCATTGGCTGTGTTATCGCTTACGTCGTTCGCAGCGTCGCACCCAAGCACGCGCATTGGCTGCGTTGTGAGTGACGTCGTACATGTTACCGTGATGGTTGGTAAAAACAGAAAAAAAATGAAGAGGGAGATTATCGAGGAAGAGAGGATTTCTAGATGAGGTATAAACCGCGTCAGCAGTTCCCTTCCCGCGATTCGTCAAAAAGGTCCTAAAATTGTAGATTTTCGCGCATGGCCATTGTGAGTTCCAACATATTCTTCTTTCGTGAGCATATATACGTACGTCCTTCAAAATAAAATTTGTCCTTCAATAATAACGTCCTTCAAAATAAAGCCTCCGGTATGCGGTTAATGCTTATGGTCTGTGTTTCTTTTAAAAAAGAGGGCTTCGTATATGAAATTCAAAATGCTTGTCAAAGGTCAGCTGTGTATATAAAATTGTCAGATAAGTTCTACATGATACAGTCTGATGGCACAGTGCACCTTGATATTTGCACTTCGTCTACGAAGCGCATCCCTACGAACACTTTCAGCTCCTATCTTCATTACACGATAAATTTGTCGTGCTTGTCAATAAGTTGAGATGGTGAACGTAAATGGTATGGGAGGTTCAACATCCCAAAATTACGAAGAGACGCCATAGTAGAGGGCTGCGGAAATTTAAACACCGGTGGTTGTTTAACGTGAGTCCTAATTCGATAGATGCTGAATGTATTTAGCAAGCGTGCATTTTGCGACAAGCAATTCAGTTCTCTTGTAAATCTGAATGAACGTCAGCGACATACTCAGGCGCTAAGAACTCAACCGACCTCAACTGATGTTTTTTAGGGGCGAAGCTTCTTATAGCGGCACCCGTTTGTCCCACGTAGCCGTTGTAGTAGTGTCTAACGAGTGTACCATTTTGACCTCCAAGGTAGTGCAGGTGAGAGATTTCTTCTGTGATTGATTGATATGTGGGGTTTAACGTCCCAAAACCACCATATGATTATGAGAGACGTCGTAGTGGAGGGCTCCGGAAATTTAGACCACCTGGGGTTCTTTAACGTGCACCCAAATCTGAGCACACGGGCCTACAACATTTCCGCCTCCATCGGAAATGCAGCCGCCGCAGCCGGGATTTGAACCCACGACCTGCGGGTCAGCAGCCGAGTACCTTAGCCACTAGACCACCGCGGCGGGGCGATTTCTTCTGTGCGTTGTTGAACAATAAAAGATAGGGCTCAATGTACATGCCACTGGCTGCTAAGGGGGAGAGACAGGAGAATTCGGCTTCTAGTTGACGCGCACGCTGCGAACTGTTTATTGTTCAACAACGCATGGAAGACAAGAAAGGGTTGCTACGTTATACTCGCTGGGCGTAACCTCCTAGGTTTTAGAAAGGTTTAGCGAGCGTTGGGCCGCAGTGTCATGAATACAATAAACTAGTATATACCATGACCTCGAGGTGGTTAAAGGCGGGAAGTACAAACGAAGCGCAAGCCGTAAGAAAGTGTGCGTGTGCCTGCTCTCGTTCAGTCTTTGAAATGTCCGCTGAATGGCGGTGCTTATATATGAGGAATATATGATGAAAAGATGCGAGATGGTGGTACTTGGAGTGTTGAATAGGTGGACGAACGGACACACGGACAGATGCATGGATGGACGCACGGATGGCTGCACGGACGGATGGACGCATGGACGGATGCAGAAGCGGATGCATGGACGAAACCAAGGACGGGCGCACAGATGAACGTGCGGACGCACGAACCGACGCACGTACGGACGGGCGCATGGACGCACGGGCAGCCACACAGGTGCACGCATGGATGGACAGAAGCAAGGACGAATGGACGGACGGATGCTTCGCCCCACTATCCATCCTTCACTTCGTAGATATACTGCCATTTTTTATTACTTAGTTGTCATTATTTCCTATGCATTTCAAGATCAGCATGCAGTTGATTGTTTTTGGTGTATTCTGCATGAATGTTTACAGCTATACTGAAGCAGAATTGAACTCTTGCACTTCATAGTTTTTGTGGTACAAACTTTAATACATGCCAAATAATTCGAAATTTAGGTCCTCGTGGTAAAAATCCCCGAAAACTCTGACGTCAGACACATTTTCATAGAGCTACTCAAGTTAAAAAAGCAGGAAATTTGGAAGAAAATGGTCTGTTGATGTCCCGTCACCTCAAAATAACCAGTGCTATACCCGGTGTCCTTCAGTCGTCACAGCAAAATTGCGAGCAACCGCACGTAGCAGTCGTTGTGCAAAAAGAGAAGGAAACAAGTACGACGCCGTGTTTCGATCTGCAAGCGCTGCGCCCAGATTTCGGTGCACGTTAAGGAAAGGTCGAAATACCCGCAGTCCTCCATTAAAGCCTGCTTCATAAATCATATCGTGGTCTTAACAAGTGCAGCTACGAAAATTATTATTATTATCTTCGCCATAAATATTCTAATAATAATAATAATAATAATAATAATAATAATAATAATAATAATACAGCTTTACCGCTCTGTCGATTTCTCGCGCTGTATACACACACAGTAATAATCGTTCCTAATGCATCTGAAAAGTCCACTCATAAGCACACAGTGATGCCGTGGCGACCACGTCGCGACACTGCGCAACCATCTCGACGTGATGGCCGCTCATTACGTCGCCAGCAGTGAGCGTTTATGCGTCGCATTTGCAGCGTTCTCAAGGCCCAGACTACTTAGACGCCCCGACTGCGAAATGACCGCCTGGCTTGGATAATATCCATGAAAGAAGTGGCTTGAAAGACTGCGCAAGGCTTACCGGTAGGATGGGACTGGTACTGGCTGTCTTGCCAGCTTCTACGACTCGGTGGCAACACTGCCACTAACTTGAGATCTCTAAGCATTCTCTGATCGCCCTTTAAGCTAACCTTCACGAAAGCCTAATCAAGCCGAGAGAGGTATAAAGAACGTCAATTGTACCGCTTTAAGTGGAGTGTAGATAGTAGCTGTGACTTAGATGCGAAGAAAGAAAAGTGGACGCAACGACAACTGGCGGGGACCAAACGTGTCACCGTACACTTAAAGCTATACAATGGCCACACCTTATAGCTTCGTAAGCTTCAGCATCTTCTAATATTTAGTAGTACTGTGTCGATCGAAAAACGATCTCTCATAAATTCATCTCCTTCCTTTCAACTGGTCTGTTTGAACTGACGCAGGAAGCTCGTGTACCATGTAAATGGGACAAGCGTCAACTTCAAGGCAAGCTTTTTTTTTTTTTTAGCATATGTGAATGAAGACTAGTCAAGTGAAACTGCCGACACGAAAAAAAAACATGGCATCTCCCACGTAGTGAGAATCGCATGTATGTGGAGCACGAATGAGGAAGGTGGATATGGCATTTTAAAATCAGCAAAACGTTACGAGGCGTAGGTAAATTATGACCTACATGACTTACAAGTCATGATTGTCCTGTTTGAACATGTCATTTACATTCGTCAGCTATTCACGTCACCTGATACCGAATTCAGTATAGGTGGACCTAGCGAAACGGCCGCGATGGTGCTATGATATAGCGTAGCATGTAGTCAAGTTTGACATGACACCCATTACATGATTATTATGTTTCGACATGTCATTTACCTACATCGTTTATTCACGTCAGGTGACACCAAATTTGGTAAATGTGGGGCTAGCGAAACAGCAGCGACCACATCATGAGCGTGGTATATTGTCATATTCTTACGTGACACGCGTGTGATCATTATCATGTTTTCACCAGTCACATAACTTCATCGTCCATTCATGTTCTATAATACCTCTGTTGGTATATGTCGAGAAGCGAAACGGCGGCGAGCGCATCATGAGGGGCCCAGTATACTACAACGCAACGTTGACGCACGCGCACGCTGGGCGCGGCGACGGTACACTAGCAAAACGCGAGCACTCTATAGTTTATTGCCAGGCGCGACCAGCGGGACCAGCGTCTGTCGGCGTGGCCCGGCGGCAAGCGGTGCGAAATCCGACATGCTGCATTGGGCACCCACGAAGTTACCAAGACAGCACTGCCCCTGCCTCTCTTCGTGACGGAGGGACGCCGGGCGCGCTCAAACGCGCATGCGCAAAACCAACGCAGCGCAGCGCACGCCTGGCGTGGCATCGCCGGCGTGATGCGACGAAACGAACACCGGAACGCACGCACACCAGGTCACGTCGAAGTGAATTGGTTCCTTGAGTGTGGCATGTAGTCATGCTCTCACATGACACACATCTCAAGGTTTGAACCAGTAACGTGCGTTCGTTATCCATTCACGTGACGTAATACCAAAACTGGTATATGTGAAGCTAGCGAAAGGACTGCGAGCGCATCATGAGCGTTGCATGCAGTTACGTTTTTACATGACACGCATTTCATGATTATCAAGTTTCCATCAGTCACATGCCTCTGTAATCTTTTCACGTCGCGTATGACCAAATTTTTTATATGCGAAGCTAGCGAAATGGCTGCGAGCGCATCATAGGTGTGGCATGTAGTCACATTTTCACATGACGTGCACGTTATGATTTTCATGTTAGGATCTACCGCTTCTGTTCACCATGCAGTCGTGTCTTACCATACCAGTTTTGCAACATATGTGAACGAAGCCACCGCAAGAGAAGCAAAAACATGAAATGTAAATCATGACATTTATGACATACATATTATAATTTTCATGATATGACTAGTCAAATATGATCATCGTACAGTCATGTTATGCTATACCAGTTTTGGTATCGATATCATAACATAAATGGCCAGGAGAGTAAAAGTCGTAAGCGGCTAGCTAGATAGATAGACAATTGGATAGACAAATAGACAGACAGATACATAAATAGATAGACAAATAGATAGATAGACAGATAAATAGACAAATATATAGACAGACAGATAAATAGACAGACACATAAATAGATAGACAGAGAAATAGATAGACAGATAAGTAGACACATAAATAGACACATAAACAGACAGACAGACAGACAGACAGACAGACAGACAGACAGACAGACAGACAGACAGACAGAGAGTGAGTGTGTGTGTGTGTGTGTGTGTGTGTGTGTGTGTGTGTGTGTGTGTGTGTGTGTGTGTGTGTGTGTGTGTGTGTGTGTGTGTGTGTGTGTGTGTGTGTGTGTGTGTGTGTGTGTGTGTGTGTGTGTGTGAACACAACATATGTAAGTATGCACTTAGCGGTTGAAGGGCGCACTACGGGCCAGATTTCACAATTGCGTTCAAGTCATAAAGACGAAGCTTAAGGGTCCCCCAATTTTTATATATCATCGTCATCATCATCAGCCTGACTACGTCCACTGCAGGACAAAGGCCTCTCCCATGTTCCACCACTTAACCAGGTCCTGTGCCTGCTGCTGCCAATTTATACCCGCAAACTTCTTAATCTCATCTGCCCACCTAACCTTCTGTCTCCCCCCAACCCGCTTCCCTTCTCTGGGAATCCAGTTAGTTACCCTTAATGACTAGCGGTTATCCTGTCTACGCGCTACATGTCCGGCCCATGTCCATTTCCTCTTCTTTATTTCAACTATGATATCCTTAACCCCCGTTTGTCCCCTAATCCACTCTGCTCTCTTCTTGTCTCTTAAGGTTACACCTACCATTTTTCTTTCCATTGCTCGCTGCGTCGTCCTCAATTTAAGCTGAACCCTCTTTGTAAGTCTCCAGGTTTCTGCTCCATAGCTAATTACTGGCAAGATACAGCTGTTATATACCTTCCTCTTGAGGGATAGTGGCAATCTACCTGTCTTAATTTGAGAGTGCTTGCCGAATGTGCTCCACCCCATTCTTATTCTTCTAGTTACTTCAATCTCGTGGTTCGGCTCTGCGGTTATTACCTGCCCTAAGTAGACATAGTCTTTTACAACTTCAAGTGCACTATTACCTATCTCGAAGCGCTGCTCCTTTCCGAGGTTGTTGTACATTACTTTCGTTTTCTGCAGATTAATTCTAAGACTCACCTTTCTGCTCTCCTTGTCTAACTCCGTAATCATGAGTTGCAATTCGTTCCCTGAGTTACTCAGCAATGCAATGTCATCGGCGAAGCGCAGGTTACTAAGGTATTCTCCATTAACTCTTATCCCTAACTCTTCCCATTCTAGGCTTCTGAAAACTTCCTGTAAGCACGCGGTAAATAGCATTGGGGAGATTGTGTCCCCCTGCCTTACACCCTTCTTGATTGGTATTCTGTTGCTTTCTTTATGAAGCACTATGGTGGCAATTGATCCCCTGTAGATTTCTTCCAGAGTGTTTATATATACTTCATCTACGCCCTGATTCCGCAGTGTCTGCATGGCGGCTGATGTTTCCACTGAATCAAACGCCTTCTCGTAATCTATGAATGCTATGTATAGTGGTTGGTTATACTCTGAGCATTTCTCTATTACCTGATTGATAGTATGGGTGTGATCAATTGTTGAGTAGCCTGTTCGAAATCCTGCTTGTTCCTTTGGTTGATTGAATTCTAATATTTAATTTTTATATATGGTTGCACTAGAATACGCACCAGTACCGCCAGAGCCCTTTGGTTTTGTTACGTCAATGCGCGTTCGCACCACCTCTTCAAGCCGCGCATCTCTTCTGTGTTAGCAGCTGAGAAGTGCGCGCTCCCACCGTCAGGGTGGTCATGGGAACTCCAGCGCTGGTTCCCTATAGATGACGCCATAAGCGAACGTATTAAAGACGATATCTTTTCTTGAGGACCTTCCACGCAAATAGTTTGGTCTGTCTGTCTGTCTTTCTGTCTGTCTGTCTGTCTGTCTGTCTGTCCGCCGAAACGATACCTGAAATGGCCAAAATCCAACCCCTACCACGGCGCCCACCAATATTGTCCAAGCTTCAGGGTTCATACTTGTATGATAGTCGATTAAAAAAGCAATTATTGCACATATCTGAGGCACAATAACAACACGTCAATATTCCGTATGTATCTTTTCATACTGGAAAATGCATACATAAGTAACTTTAAGGACCATAACGTTTATCACGCTGCGCTTACAATGCAATGCTTGCACAAAAAGGCAAGTGTCGCCAACACTTTGCTAAGACGACGTGGTGGTGGCACCTACCGGTCGCCTTGCGTTCTACACCTTTCCGCCACCGAGACAGGCGCGCACGCCGGTCGCTTCCTTTTCTAAGATAAATGCCAAATAGTGCTTATGCCTTACGTGTGATAAGAGTTACTGTACATGCTAGCTTTAGGCAGCAGAGTTGCGCATAGGTCAGCCATCTTGCCCGTTGAGACGTCCAAATCATGGCGGAAAGCCACCCATTCTGAATGTAGGAGCCGACACCGCCCAGGTAATGCCCAGCCACTCCGTGCGTTTTCTCGCTCGCTCATAACGCGTCACTGGCAATTACTTTCGCTTCGAAGGAAAAAAACTCGAATAAGGAATGATCCCCATAGGAAGACATATTTGTTTTAAATACCGAACAAGAAAGCCTTGACTTAATTTGTCGAAAATCATGTACATGATTCACGACAACTTAAGTTCCGTAAATCACTCACTTCTCTTAGTTTGTCGCCCCTTTAAAGAATTAAGCAGGTCGCTTGATAAAACAATAGCTAGACCTATGCCTCTGTGTTTACAAAGAAAGCAAGCAAACGAGAATTGCCAGCATATCTATTCGCACCTGGGGGATCTGGTCATCGTGGCAACTACGCAGCACTGAGTCAAGGCGCTGCGCTGCACAGACACCACTAACACTGACGTTCCCTAAAAATGAACAACACAGGACTCAATCGCAACACCAACGAAAAAGTGCTCTCAGCAGGATCACCTCGCCGGACTGCTTGGGCAGCGATGGTGCTGGCGCCAGTGGCGTGGCGGTCCGTGGGCCGTAACGTTGGCTTTCCCAAAAGTGGATGTTTGTTGCGCACTTAAGCACGCTTTGCGAATGGGGGCGCGAGTGGCGAGTTCTATCAGTGGTGCAACTCTGCTACCTAAAGGTACCATATAGAGTAACTCTAACGTGTGACGTGCCTCGATGCGCTCGTTCGCCTCCGCTGCACTCTAACGCAGCGCCCCCAGAATAACATTCACCGATTTTCTAGCGCAGAACATCAGATAAACGTTTTGTTCACTCTCTCCAGGCGCAAGACTATCGTCTTTCAACTACATTTGCACTGAAGCATGCAGGTACGGAGCCAATCGTTTTCTTAGCTGTCGGCTGATGGTGCTGTAGGCAGCCGCTGCAGAGCGCAGGCCTCGCGCTTGCCCGCCCCTCAAACCGCGGACCGACCTGTACAAAGTGTCCCATCACGAGTTAACCCAACCCAATGCCCCCTGGAAGATAATTATCAGGCCTGCTCACTCCTGCCGTGACATCACTCGTTTTGCTCGAGCGAGCGTGCGTACGGGAGGCTGTGAATCTACTGCCTTCCTCGTCTCCAGTGAGGAAATAAAGCGTTCTCGGCGAGTTTTACATCCTTGCCAGCTTTACCCTGTATTTTGGGCAAAAAAAAGCGCTGGTTTAAGAATTGTATTGCACTTGAAAGCTTTTGGAGATTCATGTGTGAGCCATTTCTTCTACGAAAAAGTCAAAGATTGTACGCAATCGAATGTGTGGTCGATTTAAGTGAAAAAATTGATGGATCAACGAAGTGATGAAATAAGGTAAATTTTATTGATTCTTTATTTTCTTACACACCCACGAACGCAGACACACATTATCTATAGCATGCAAAGAAACTGTTGCTACTCATATCCAAAATTTCTGCAGTTTTACTTAGACTCTTTCGAACCTCTGTCTTCATAGACACGTAGTTATTTAGGAGATTGTGGGCTGATGCCACAAGTATGATATTCAGCAAAATATTAGGGTGATGACCATTGCAACAGAAAACAAATTATTTCGTTTCACCAAAATTCCTTGTGACTGCGACAGAAGAAGCGGCGTTTCATATTTTGCCCTGGCCTCTATCACAGTGGTGCGTAGTCAGCCATATCACTTAGCGACTGAAAAAAAATTGAAGACTGGGTGTATATTTAACCGCGTATACCCCGTGGGTCCTTTTACGGCACAGCCAGTAATTGGATCGGTACACGTTTGGTAGTGGTTCTTAATTATTCTAGCTTAAAGTAGAAATCACACACCTTGAAACCAATTAAGAAAACCCTTTACCGTAACTGTCTACACGCATCTAAATTTCAAGGAAACATATTAGGGTATGGAGCTGGTCACAATAATACTGCGATAAAGTGGTGAAACACCAGCAAGCAAATACTACGCACAAAACCGATGCACTACGTAATGCAACAGCCTTCCGTCAACTTTTTTCAACCAAGTAAACACAGGTAATACAAGTCCGCGGCAGTAATCGCCAATAGCAAATTGTTTACCGACCCTGAAGTAAAAACACGTCTGCTGAAAACGTACTGCCACGCCCGTTTTTTATTTATACCAGGGCTAACGGCAACAAGTCCGAAGCACACATGACACCATTACTTTAAAATAAAAACGAAACACTGTCGAGATGGCGTCATTGAAAAGATTTAGAAAAATGCAGTATGAACGCACGTACCTCCGAGTCACAGAAAACGGATGTCGGCGTCAGTTTGACGAATGGCACGCTCCCATCTCTTTCCACTCGCAACTTCAGTGCCTTTGCCGTGACGCAGCATCGCCCAACCGTTAGGATTTGGAGCCATACAGGTTGCGATTATTCATCAGGTGCACAAAACGCATCACATACCCACGTCCACTTCACGGACAAAGAAAAAGACTGTCTTCACGAGTCGCCAACAAGCCCACCAGCACGCCACGAAAACGTTCGTCGGGCTTGGCTATCCACGTCTGTCGAGCGACGAGAGCAAGCGTACGCACGTCTGTGCAGCGAAACACACCAGTCAAAAAGGCGTGACGTCAGAACCCACGGAAGACACAGTGAGCAGGCCTGAAATTATCTGTAGTGGGTGACAAGCTAAGAATACAAAGGAAAGTGTACCGCTGTCCATCATTTGTATTATGCACGTCCAACTGCGTCCGCTCATTACTATGACGTTAAGGGTCGCGAAGAACAAATAACAAATTCAGCATGGCGCCGTTCGCGACGAGGCGCGATGTGCCACTGCACCGAGACCGTCAAGGCTGGTGCACACAGGCGACTAGCAGCGGTCGCGCGACCATTTGCGACTAATCGCAAATAGTCGCGAACGGTCGCAAACGGGCGCAAAGCGACTGCTTTGGCTAGTCGCTGCCTGAGCGATTTTTCAGTCGCGCGACTGTGATCGCAAAGCTGCAGGAACCAATCAGCGATGCACAGTTTTTGTGGTTTGTTTTTTCATTGCCCTGGCGAGAACGGATAAAAACAAGAAATGTGGCGCGCTCGCTTTGCTCCGCTGACTCACCTGGCGGCGATCAGCTGATTTGCGCCGGTCTCCAGAGTTTTCGCTGATAACGAGATCCGAACGTGACTCTCCGGTATTGCGACTTCCGGTCACTCGCATGCAGCCTCTGCCGGTGTGAACATCAGTCACTTTTTGGTCGCCAGTCGCAAATGGTCGCATGAACGCTGCTAGTCGCCGGTGTGCGCCAGCCTTCAGGCATCCATCCGGTTTTCTGTGGTGTTTTATTCGTCAAGAAGAAGCTATTTCATTCACTCGACCTCAGCATCGTGACTGTGCAGTGTGGCCACTCGACTCTGCTAGAACTGCGCTCACCTGTAGCGTGGTGCGGGTGCGCCATGTCGAGGCGGTCGTGGAGAGGCCATAAAGAGTCTCACTATGTCACACAGATAGCAGCACATTATCTTGCGTTTGCTCCTTGCTTGATTAACGCCTCTAGAGAGGCATGACATTTTTCCGCTAGATGGAATAGCTGTTCATTTTTAAAGCTGCTTGAAAGTTCCTCTGTGTTTTTAGCAGCGATGGCTGCACTATCGCGGCCTTTTTCGACGTAGTTTGATGGCCTCCCGAATGCACCTCTTAAATCGTACTCTTAAATCGCACAGGGATCGTCATTAGCTTCAAAAATGAGAAAAACAAAGAAGCGATCACCGACGACCTACTGGACAATGGATACCCGAAAAGCTTTATTCGTCGAGTACGCCAGCGACGTAGCGACAACGAAACTGCCCCAGACCTGCCCTCTGCAAAAGATGACTCTAAAAATGAGGCATAAGCGAAATATGCTACCGCATCTCGGTCCATAAGCACCGGTAATCCGCGAGCAACTGTCCAGGGTGCTGGGGAAAGAGGACCAGCTGCCGAAACAAAGGTTCCCCAAGCTCGTCTACAAAATCCATGCACAGACTGTCGCGCCACCTACATCGGTGAGACGAAACACTTTCCCGAAAGGATACGACAACATGAAAACAATGTGCGTAGCTTCAACGCCACACGAAACGCTCTCTCTGAATACTGTGAAAATATGGACCACCGCATCAATTTAGACGACGCCCGTGTCATCAACACGGAGGATAGGCACACAAAAAGACAGTTATTAGTGTCCTGACACATGCAAACAAGACCTGGAAAAGTTAGCCTCTCAACTGGAACCCAGTGTATACGTGCACGGCCTGCAGAACCAGTTGAGAAAAGACCGCAGCAAAGAAGGCAACACCGCCAAGAAAAATTACGAGCTTCATAGCCGACCGACCAGACACCCCTGAAGAAGAGACCGAATTGGTATCGAAACGTCGGGTCAGTGCACAGTCATTGACTCATCTTTGGACTATAACTTGGCTGGAGAGTTATTAGCATAAATTATATTTATGTCGTGCGAAATTTTTTGAATGTAAGGAATCACGTGCACATGTTTCATCTTTTCCTTGCAATGTTTCTCTTTTGCTTGATCACGCTTTACGTTCTTTGATAGGGTCCCCCATTCTACAGAATCAGTTCAGGTAGGAGCCAGGAAGGAGCCTATTGCTTGACATTATTTGAAGCACATGCGGAAAATAAAAGCAGCGATAACTATGTAGCCAAGCCAACACAAATTCAAGGCTTTCATTAAACAAACTTTTCTGACAGCAGCTTGGCGGCCATCTTGACCAGTTAGTCAAGCGACACTGCGCTTCTATGCAGAAGCGGGGTGACGCACATTACTCCTGTGCCCCCCCCCCCAAAAAAAAACTTTTTTTCGCCATGACATAGAGAACCGAAAATTACCACTTAAAGGGGTGCCGTCCCTTCGTGAAACCAAAAATGTGCCTACCCCCCCACCCCCCAAAAAAAAAAATATTTCTGGCTACGCGCCTGCTTCTGTCTGTCCCGTCAGGCTTGCATAGAATTTGGTTTACTCGTGTACTCAAGCGAAATCAACCCCCACCTACCTCTGCTCAAATAATGTTTCCAAACACTAGCGCTTTCCCGTTGCCACTAAGACACATAAAAAATCTCGGAATTGGAATCCCCGGGGCACATCGGAGAGCGGCGAAAACATGTGTTACCCGATTTAGTCATCTTCATCGACTGCATAATTCGCTTGCTCGGGGTAGTTTCCTTTCTGTGCCCCCCGCAACTTGCGGTCTTGGTCTTTGCCGTAGTTGGCACGCCAACCGAGCGAGATAAGTGAGTGAGTGCGCGTGATCCATCTTATAATATCGCTGAGCGAGTGGCGAGAACGAGTGGAGGCAAGCGCTACGAATTCATCGATTGATATGTGGGGTTTAACGCCCCAAAACACCGCATGATTATGGGAGACGCCGAAATTTCGACCACCTGGAGTTCTTCAACGTACAGCTAAATCTGAGTACAAGGGCCTACAACACTTCCGTCTCCATCTGAAATGCCGCTGCCGAAATTTGATCCCGCGACCTGCGGGTCAGCAGCCTAGTACCTTAGCCGCTAGACCACAGCAGCGGGGCTAGCGCTACGAAGTCAAGTCAACCACTTTCTGCGCTTCTCCTGAAATAAAATTCACAAAATAAGAACTTTAAAAGAAGACTTATAAACGAAAAAAATTCTTTACAGTAGTACCATTTTTTTTATTTGCAAAAACTTGTGACAGTCAATAAATGCAAATAATTACATAAATCTCACTTCATTTAACCAGATTTAGGAATCCCTGCAACAACCACGAGCATGCATGTGCGTTGAAACCGAGACTACTGCTGAGTTTTCGGGGTCTGGTTGTACTGCGCTTTTTGGAAGTAAAAGCTCAGTGCGTACCTTAATTTTGCTTACCATTATGTCGCTGCACATATTCATAGCAGACGCGTAACTGCATATTGGTGCTTAAAATAACCCCTAGAAAACTACTATCTCTTGGGAAACAACCGAATGTGGAGCGAGACTAAATAGGCTGCAATCTTTTATTTTAGCGTAGCGAAGGCACAAAACCAGCAAGCACACCTGTATGTTCAAGCTCGACGAAGAAGTGGGCGTGCTCTGATTTCTAATTGCAAGGCATAATTTAGGCGTAGTTTCGATACAACAGGCTAGGTCTGCACGGCATGCAACTGCATGTCTTGGAGGGTACTACATCACCCTTATCCGTCAGGTGCCATATATAGGGGCAAATTCCAAGTGGCTTAAAAAGATATAATGAATATACAATGAACTCAAGCCCACCAAAGTTTTAAAGAAGTATACGTCACATAAAACAAATAGAAAGGCGTTGGCTGCCATCGGGCTGATTTTTAGCAAACTCTATGATAAACAAAATGAAAAAAAGACAAACCGAGAGCAACATTCGCTGTCAGTATAGTGAGATAGCAGTTATCGCAAGCAGGATTACTTCAAGTATCGAAAAAACGTGCGTCGCAACTCACGTGCCGTCAGCGGCGAGCAGCTTCTGAAAACACTGCTTCTATTGGAGTTACCTGCGGCTTCACCTTTCCCATGCGACGCCATCTGCGTCAGAGGAGCGGTGGAGTAATCCCACTGCCCTCTTCTAGTACACTGTAAAACTGCACCCTAGGAGAGGTCTATTGCTGTGAGAGGCCTCACATAGCCTACTGAGGCGAGAATAAAAACCACACACGACACATCTAACAGATAGGAATTGGGAGCCAAATAACATACATCAACTATTTTCCGGCGCAAGGAAACTTGTGGGCTAGTTCGCAGGTCAATTTATTAGAACGCGAACGCACACACACATACACAAAAACACGCAGGTACCAATCACGTATACAGTTTTCTGCACATGTTTGGTGCCTGCGTGCGTGTGCCTCGTGCTGTACGTTTGTTGTGCGTGTGTGTGCACACTCTAACTCAATCTTTTAATATTTTCCGCTTGTATAACTGCTCTTTGATCTTCACGCTTTTATTACAAATTGCCCAAATAACAGCCTCTACATTGTTACACAGGCGTATACAGTTGCAGTCGTCTCTTTTCCTGTGCTATTCAACAACAGAAAACGTCATAAAAGTTTCAGTTAACGCTTCTCGCAGAACAGTATCTCTCCGACACATGTGACACGCGTGCGCCTGCGCCATACTTACAGCCAATGCATTTTCATCAGTATGCGAGTAACTCCGTTATATATGCCCATGACAACGGCGAACACATAAAGAGTACACCTTTTCGGGGAGCAAGCACTAGCCAGCAAACTTCTGCGCTTCTTATTTTACTCATTCGCGCCTCGAGAGCATTTCGGCCAGCGCCGCGAGAGCCTGGCTGTCTTGTAGCTTATTAATGCCTCTCCATGCCTCGCTCTACGAAGCATCTCGCGCCTGTTGGCGCAATTAATGAACCTGTCATTGCTGAGGTAGCATGTTCGTGTACCGAGATCGGTGGTGAGTAAGAGCGATGTCATTTAACCCGATTCCGTTATGGAGACAAGCACTAATCTCCTTGCACGAATTCCGCCCCAGGTGTCCCTGCCTCACGTATCTTATGATATTGTTAAGAAGCCCCGACTTTTCGAAACACTCCGCCTCTCCTTCCCGCCGCAACGCTGGACATTTTTATGGTAAGGTAATCAACTTGAACAGCCCTTTTATCTCTCGGTGACTACCGGTAAAGCATTGCCCAATTACTCCATGTTCCCCACACACGGAGAGGCAATACAGTTAAGCTTGTGTACGGCTTCGATACCCGATATTAGCATTGTCTAGACATAGTATTTAACACGAAGAAAGTGCACTGAGCTGCCAGCGACAGAGGAGAAAGCACTTATTCAATACAGAGAGCAGGCAAGAAAAGACAGTAACAGCTCCGCGCATTTTTTTTTTTTACTTCTTCCTCTAAAGAACCTCTACAGAAAATCGATCTAGATTAGAATCAGAGGTCATCTTGACTACCATAGTAACGGGACGATATGCGATGGTGATAGAAAAGGTCACAGTTTCACCAAAAGGGCGAAGCGATGAATGCGATAGCAAGATATTCGAATATTTTACGTAGCAAGGCTACATTTTTAGGAACAATAATAATTGTAGTAAACATGCATGCGCTTGCCAAGTAACCAAGTTTCCTGCTGTGGGGCCACAGTAGATGAATACAGCAAGGCTCTTGCGTAGTGACGGCGTTGATGAGAAGCGCCTCCCGTGGGCAGCGCATGCTTGCATTAAGACCTATACGTGATGTGTCACCGCTGGTAGCAGTTTTTTATCTATATACCGCATCTATACGTGGACGACCGCTGCAGGTACACTAGCACTGTTTGTTTTTTTTTTTCGTGTTGATATCGCAGCCCGTATAAGCTTCCGCTTGTTGTGTGGGCAAAAGCGGCGCGCTGATCATTGCCGCAATAGCACGGCTACCAAAAGCACCCCCTCCCCCTTCTTCGCTCATGAGATAAGCGCAGGCGACCCCTGCCGGAAAAGCGATGTTCACCCCACAGAAAAGGAAGCTAGCTCATCCTTCCCTGTATATGTACATACATATAAATATACGTGAATGACGGCGGCGGTGGCGATGACAAAAACCAGCCGACATTGCCCATATAAGTGAAAAACAGTGCGTCACACAGGACAGCGACAGTGACGAACGAAGCGCTCTCCTGTGTTAAGCGCTATTTTTTTTTCACTTCGTTGATTATGTACCAACCGGTCGAAATCAGCACTTTAGTATAAGCCAGATGTTTGCTACCACAATACAACAGTGAAGAAAAATGCAAGTTTTTCGCAAATTTATTCGCAAGGCCCATTCGTGCAAGCCCATTGATCGCCCTTCAAAGCCTTGTGAATTGCTTATCCACGACAAATGCTTTCCTAAAGACACACGTTTGTTTTTCTACATCCATTCCCTCGGCAAGCACAGCAAATATATACGTAAAGTTGAGCTTTATTTGGTGAACAGTATAGCGTAATATTACCCATCTACGCCCCGCCGCGGTGGTCTAGTGGCTAAGGTACTCGGCTGCTGACCCGCAGGTCGCGGGTTCAAATACCGGCTGCGGCGGCTGCATTTCCGATGGAGGCGGAAATGTCGTAGGCCCGTGTGCTCAGATTTGGGTGCACGTTAAAGAACCCCAGGTAGTCAAAATTTCCGGAGCCCTCCACTACGGCGTCTCTCATAATCATATGGTGGTTTTGGGACGTTAAACCCCACAAATCAATCAATATTACCCATCTATGTAGGCTTGAGTAAACGTGCTTCACTGTGGTATCTATTTTACGGAAACGCCACACACTTTTCAACTATCAAAAAGAAAGCATTAAAAGCACACTTTGGCGATACGCTGGAAGCTTTCGGCAGTCTGGTATGACACGCCTCACGTGAAGGTGCAAACAGGCACACTGGTTCATCTGCTGTTTAATCGTGCCATGAAGTGGCACTGATCACAAATTTGATCACAACTTGATCACAAATTTGCCTCTTATATGAATGCGCCTGTCGATATCTACATCGTCAGCAGTCAGACCAGATGCCGAACGTGAAATGGCTCTGTGCAATTTAATTGTCAACTTTTTCGCCCTCTGTAAAAAAAAATTCATTTCATGGCATTTCTTGAGCGAACCAAATAAGGTATAAAAATATTTTTTTTTTCATTATGCCAACCATCGTGACAATCAAGCACTGGTAACTTCATGGCTGCGGACACTCATTCAAACATAACTCTACTGCGCCTAAATACTCGCACAGTGTTGAATGGGTTCGAAATTGTTCGCGGGAATTCACTCCTTGAAGAAAGTCCGCGTTAGCCCCAATGCAAGGAGAGCGCATTAATAGTTAGCGTCACTCTTCTTGCTCACTTTCTCAGCCACTTCTTATAAAAATCCACGAGAGCACGTTTTATGTAGATGTCCCAAAGCTATTTTATCCTGCAACTGACTTGTCAGGGATTCGCCACGTAGACGAACAGAGCAATTTTGCTCAAGCCCTTCCACTGCATCCTTGAAGTCAACACAAAAAAAGAAAACCGTCAATAGACCATTCAACAACGCAGTTTCGTCTAACTTCACTGGGTTCACAAACGAGTGTAAGCCAATTAATTAGCTTTCTAAGGTGATTGAGGCAATTTCTTTAAATTGTTTTTTACTGTGGTGGGTAAACACGAATTTCTGGATTTCTTTTTTTTTTGTAAGGTAATATTCGCCCCAATCTCCCATGTCTCTCAATGTTCATACAAATTAACGACCATCTGGGACATCAATAGAGGGCGCTTGAGCGAGTATTCAGTTCTTGAAGCTCCATACGCTTTGCAAGCTATGATCACTTTGATCAAAGCAAAAAAAGAAACCTGACTGTTTATGGGGTCATATTCATGATTGGTCGGATCATCCTACGAGCACATCGTTTTTCTGATAAACCTATTTTTGCCGTCCCTGTCCTACCGCTGCGAGGTACAACAAGTGTATCCCGCAACAGATTGTGGGATACAATACGTGACGCAAAGCAACACGCTATTGAATTCGCTTTTTGTTCACGTTCGCCACGTGCGCCCCCGATGCCGTCTTAGCTGTAAGAGCTTAAACTTAAGTCTCGTCACTGTGGCACTGTTTTCAATCATCTCACTGTCATTATTATTACCACTGCGAATAGCTTATCTATGTTTCAAGTGGTCGTTGCTATGATTATAGCATTATAGCTCGACGTACAGGACAAACTGAAAACAATGAACCGTAATGATGCCAGCGACGGCTCTCTCTTTCAAATGCAGCCGCCGCCGTTGAGAGCTGTAGCCGTTCCACTTTTTCCGCCCGTTGTGACTTTCACAGTCCTGCAGAGGTTCACTGAAACGACGGAGTCGAGCACAAAGCCAAACCACTCTGGTCCAAGCAAGCGCCCTTGAAATGCTGATCAAATCGCTAGACCAACAGAAAAAATAATGTTTCCTCGAAACTCAGCTGGGCTAATAAAACAGCATCACGAGCAACGTATCTCAGAAAAAATAAACAATACGAGCTCAGTGTCAGTGGATGACACTGCTTAAGCCAAACAGGGTTTTTTCGTGAGCGATTCTCAGTTGTGACAGGCAGATTGGGGACGATGGAAGCTGCTAGGGACAAGTTAACTCAAACCCTGAACGGCAACAAGAACACCAATTAAGTGCTTCTAAATCACGCAAATCGGTGCCGCTAGCAAGTGTCAGATTGTTAAACATAACATATAACATAACATATAGGCTCTCGCTCAATGTACGAGCCAGTGATATCACTACAAAACAGAACATGCTTAAAAAAAGTTAGAGTAACACTGAAAATAAAACTTGCGCGCGTTATGCAAAACATAGTGAAAAGTTTAAATACACAGACATGCTTACCAACACGTAATGCCTAACACCGAAGGCATTTTAAACAAGGGCTTCTAGCCAACCTTCTTCTCTGTTAAAAAATTACGCTAACTGTTACCTTTCGAAATATCAGGAAACCAAATGTAATCAAGCAAGCATATCAATGTCTGCTTTTTCAATGAGAAGGGATGTAAAAGTTACTAAAATTTAGACACATTCCTTGCTCATCAGCAGACGACGGAATCATCAAAATCATTCCCAAAACTGAATACAAGAATACACGGAGTTCCAAGCACCGGTACCACTCTCGAGCAGTATGCCACCATCGGTGGCCGCGGAGCTTCTCGCAGGGGGGGGGAAGGGGGTGTACCCAAGGGGGGCCTTCAGCACTGTCAGCATTTTGTTCACTGCCGATGACACTATCGGCAATGTCACAGTCACTGGTATGGAACGTGCAGGGTTGGCTGGCAAGGCGAAGGAATGGTATGTAGCACTTGCGTGAGTGTGCCAGTCAAGCTTATTGCTACTGCATATATTACTATCGCCCGAAATACCTAGGGTATGTATGTCCTGCTGAAGTCCCGGGTCCAAATGCCATCCGACCCTGAACATTGTTTTTGATTTTGTGTAACAGCAGTTACGGACGCCGGTGTTATCACTAGAAGCGGTGGACCATACACGGCTGTTGTTGCTGTCCCATAAGTCCTGTCACGGTATAAGGCTAGACATGTAGGAATGTACATGTTACGAGACTTCTTGGCTCGTCAATTACTTGGCCAACTTAACGCTGTTGGCCTTCATACACTAACCAAAATCACAGTTAGGCACGGGCGACCACATCCTGCCTCGTACTTACGGAAGCAAAACTCTGTGATTTTTTTCCCCGAACTGGGTGAACTAGGCGCTGGTCGCCGAAAAGAGCGGACGCGCATCACGTCGGCTCCGTCTTCCAAGAACTATTTGCCAGTGATTTTTGGTCATTCAGCCCATGAATTTTACAACAACGCGTGCGGAAAGTGACCAGGATTCCACTGACATCAAAATGCAAGGTGGGAAAGGACTTTTTGCTGGATTTGAGAGGTTTTCAACCCGCGCCCCTTTGGCCCGACGCTCACGAAAGCCGGCCACCCGACGAGACGTGCTGAGCATCTCCTCTGACGCGGGCGCTTTCTTCGCCCAACAACGATGGAAGTCCAAGTGAACGGGGAGGATATCTCCCCCGAAGAGTTTCTGGAGGGCACGGATTGGTGCACCATCGGTTCTAAGACCCAAGTTAACCGCGCAAACGCGCAGAGCAACACCCAGAACGGAGCCCCCTCCTGCGCCGGCGAGGGAGCGGACTGCAACCGACAGCGTTCGCGTCGACAACCGCGTAACATCAAGCAGCAACTCATCAGAAACAGCAAAATGCCACTACTCCCACGGAGCGATCTCAAAATCGTGATACGACCACGAGGAGGCCTCGACGTGGCCACCACTGGAACCGTGCGCTTCGCATCGGCGATTTACCGCGTGGCCAACGTACCGGCTCATGAAGCAGGGGAGGACATGGTGTGTTCCAACAACCATCAAAACAACATCGTCGGGAGCACACCCCATGCCTCTCACGCCGATAAGTACAGACAGCTTCAAGCCATCACCATCGGCGACCGCCACCACGAGGTTAGTGCGTACGAGACGGCCCCCGACAACACGGTGAAGGGAATAATCAAGGGCATCCCGTTGGAAGAAGAAGCCAAGTCCATTTTTACCAGCATCGTTCACGCACGTAACCCTTACGCCCTGGCAGCCAAACGTCTCAGTAACACCACGACCGTCATAGTGGCGTTTGAAGGACCGCGAGTGCCCACTTACGTCAATTATGGCGGCGCTCTCCTTCGCTGCACCTTGTATCGCAAGCAAATCGACATGCGTCACTGCTGCGGGAGACTTGGTCACCGCATGGACGTGTGCCCAAAGCCCAAGGACAAAGTGTGTCGTGGTTGTGACACCCCTAACCCAGGCCCCAACTACCAGTGTTCCCCCCATTGCAAGCTCTGCGGGGGCGCACAAATGACAGCGGACCGTAACTGCCGTGCAAGGTACAAAATGCCCTACATCGTGACGAAGAGACAATGGGAACGACGCAGGGCCAACGAGGAGGCAGAGGCCACTGCCACCAACTATTCCACCAGCAAGCCCCGCTCAAGATCCAGGACACCCAGTCGAAGCCACTCCCGATCTCGTAGCCGCACACCGGGACCCCGAAAGCAGCAGCAACGCCGAGCTCGCAACCGAACACCTGGACGGACCCCAACGAGGGACGCGAAGGCAACTGATTCAGTGAGCTTTACAGATGCGGTTGTAGCGTCGTCGGGGTAGATTGGGTGGGATGACCAAGATCAGGCAGGTCATGAAAGCAGGACGTCCATTTAGGAAACTTGAAAAAAAAGGGATTTATTTGCATTCAAAGAAAAGTTAACTGGTCATCGTTGTTCCCCCTTCTCGCGCCCGCCGTCTCCTCCGTCCTTTTTATCCCTCTCGTTGCCGCCCCTCTCCCTCTATCTCGGTACATCAGTCCACTTCACGAAAGGCAGGGGCGGCCCGCAGTAAGAGGGGGGGATCAAGGGGGTGAATCGTCCACCCGGAGCCCGACTTCCCCTCAGCTCTATGCTCAGTTGTTCCGGGTGGACCCATCCACTCCAAGAAGCAGCGACGAATCTTTCGTTCCCCGAAACCGCCGCCGCATTCCGCAGGGCCCAGCCGTGGCGCCAGCGCACCGTCCCGCGACACAATGGTCAGCCTCAACAGTCGCTGCGTTCGCGGAACTGAGTGGCGGCGACATCACGCTCGTCTCGAAGACGTCACTGGCAGCGGGACGCAACAGACTCCTCCGCCGCCGAAAGACTCGACTCGAGGGTGGCCAACTGTCGGGTCACCTGAAGCGTCGAGACGACATGTGAAAACACTCGGCCTCTCTGGGCCTCAGCACTCGCATCACCAATAACCCTGTTCCAGGGGTACACAACACAAGCACACACACTCTGGTCGGCGTGCCCGAGCGACACGCCCACCGGACGCCAAAACTGCCATAATTTTACCCCATGATTGCCCTCTCTTTCTTTCTTTTTTTTTTTTTTGTGGTGGTCAGCCCTTGGAAAAAAAATCTAAATGCCGTGACCCCAGCCGCGATAGAAACACATCAGTAAAAAAAAAAACAGCAACAAGAAAATCAGTGTTCGACTCTAAAATCCACGGCTCAGTCCATCGGCGTTCTTATTCTGGTTCCCCTTTCTATATTTGACCTCGAAGTTATACTCCTGTAGTATGAGGCTCCATCTCAACAGCCTCCCGTTTTTATTGGACATTTGCTTCAGCCATGAAAGCGGGCAGTGGTCAGTCTCGACCGTGAATTTTGTGCCTTGAATATAGCATCCTAGTTTTTGAATGGCCCACACAATGGACAAACATTCTTTCTCCGAGGCACTGAAAGCCTCTTCTCGGGGAGTCAGCTTCCGACTGAGATAGAGCACCGGATGCTCTTCACCTCCCTCGTTAAGTTGGGCCAGGACGACACCTAGACCTCGGTTGCTGGCGTCGCATTGGAGAATGAATTCTCGGCTAAAGTCTGGCGCGACAAGCACAGGCCGAGAAGACAAAGCTTTCTTCAAGTTTTGGAAGGCCTCCTCCCTCTCGGTGCTCCAAGTTACCACTTCCGGTTCAGGTTTTCGCAGGCTGTCGGTTAGCGTGCTGGCGAGCTCCGAATAATTTGGAATGTAGTGCTGGTAATAGCCTGTCATTCCTAGAAATGTTCGCACCTCCCTTTTGTTTACGGGTCTTGGGAAGTTGACTATCGCAGCTACTTTGGCTTTCATTGGTTCCCGTTTTCCCTGCCCTATGTCGTGTCCCAAATACGTGACACGGGCTTGGCCGAACTGACACTTCTCGGCTTTAATAGTCAGGCCCGCCCCTTTGATTCTTTCAAGCACCGTTCGTGTGTGCTGCAAATGAGACTCCCAATCATTAGAAAATACGGCCACGTCGTCTAGATATGGCACCGCAAATTCTTCTAGTCCTTCTAGCACCCGATCCATTAACCTTGAAAAACAGAAGGGTGCGTTTTTCAAACCAAAGGCCATGGTGACGGGCTGATAAACGCCAAAGGGTGTTACAAATGCTGCATACCGACTTGCTCGTTCAGTTAAGGGCACCTGCCAATATCCCCTCACTAAATCTAGGGTTGAAATGAAGGTAGCCCGGCTTACCAGCTCCACCCTTTCCTCTATGTTAGGCAACGGGTACACCTGGTCTTTTGTGATCGCATTCAACCTGCGATAATCGACGCATGGCCGTGGTTCTTTCCCCGGCACCTCGACCAACATCAAAGGGGAGCAATAGTCACTATATGCTTCTTTGATCACGCCAAGGCGAAGCATCCTTTTAACTTCCGCCTTCATTAAGTCCAGCTGTCGCGGAGACACGCGGTACGCCTTCGAGCAAAAGGGGACCTCTGTAGTCAGCTCGATATCATGTTGTACCAAATGAGTCCTTCCGAGCCTTTCCCCAAAACATTCCAGATATTCCTGAATAAGGCTCTTCAGATCCTCGACTTTATCTGTACCCAACTCGTCTTTGTTAACTGCACACGCGATTATCTCTTCTACACTAGGGCCCGTGTTCCCAGGAAAACAAGGTACCTCTAGAGAAACCTCTTCTGAAACATTCATGGCGATGCTAACAATTGCTGCTCGCTCTAAAAATGGCTTCATTAGGTTTACGTGGTAGACCCTGTCCTCGCGTTTTCTTCCAGGTAATCTCACGGTGTAGTTTACTTCCGAAAGGCGACTGATAACCTCGGCAGGTCCATCCCAGTGGACCTCCAGTTTATTCTGGCGATTAGGCCTCAATATCATCACTTTGTCGCCCGGGTTGAATGATCGCGTCCTGGCATTTCTATCATAGTAGCGCTTTGAAGCGTCTCGCCTCGCCTCTAGGTTGCCCTTCACGATCTCACGACACTTATGTAACCTTTGCATTAGGTTCAACACATACTCGATCACACATTTAGGCCCCCGATCATCCTCCCACAGTTCGCGGACTAGCCTCAGCGGACCTCGAAGATTCCGGCCATACACCAGCTCTGCCGGTGCGAACCCGGTTCCCTCGTGTGGCACTGTGCGCAACGCAAATAGCGTGCCCGGTAAACAACCATCCCAATCACACTTCCTTTCATGGCAAACAGCTCTCAATACTTTTTTTAGGGTAGCATGCCATCTCTCCACACTGTTGCTTTGTGGGTGGTAAACCGAGCTATGCAAAATTTTAACGCCACATTTCTCGAGAAACATGGTCGTGAGAGCACTCGTGAAAACGGTTCCCTGATCCGATTGCATTTCGGCAGGGAAACCGAGGCGCGAAAATATAGAAAGCAACGCATCGACTACCTCGACCGAAGTTGCCTCCTGTAAGGGCACCGCCTCGGGGAACTTCGTTGCAGGACACAATAGTGTGAGAATGTATCTGTTCCCCGCACTTGTTTTCGGCAACGGCCCCACCAAATCTACAACAACTCTGCGGAAGGGCTCAGAAATAATGGGCACTTTTACCATCGGGGCCTTCCATTTGTCGTTAGACCTACCGGCTCTCTGGCAAGCGTCACAAGTCTTCACGAAATTCTGCACGTCCCTGAAACACCCCGGCCAATAAAATTCCTGTAGCAATCTTTTCTTGGTTTTATTTATGCCCAGGTGTCCTGCCCATGAGTGATCGTGACAAAGACTGAGTAGGTCCCTGCGGTATGGTGATGGCACCACCAATTGATCGTAGCACTGCCCTCGCCTATCTCGGTATTTACGATATAGGATACCGTTCCTCACTTCGAAAGAGATGTTTCTTGACGAAACACCTTCACTGTTTCCGTTGTTCATAACCGCTATACTAGGGTCAGTTTTCTGAGACAGCCGTAACGCTTCCCTGTCAACCCCTAGCATGCGCTCGTAGCTGTGCGAGATTGGGGCCAACACGGACCCCTGCAAACTATGATCTTTTCCTTTCGAAGGTTTCTTTCTTTTCTCAATTATCGGCTTCTTAATCTGACCCTTTTCCGGATTTTCGGTCGGAGGAATAGGGATAAGTGCCTCGTCGGGCTTAACTTCTTCGGATTCAGTTGTTAACTCTTTCGCTTTGGCACCTTCCCCTTCCCCGTAACGCAGCTGCTGAGCCAATACGCGTGCTTTCGATCTCGTCAAAGCCATGACCTGGGCATCAGCAAAAGTGCACCCCCTGTCGTTGAGTAGTGACTCCGAGCTGTTCGAGAAAAGGTACGGGTAGCCCTCTGGTAGCCCACGGGAGACTGCTGCTACTGTCTCGATCGCTCCAAAAGGACCCCGAATGTGTACCTTTGCCATAGGTAAACACACTGAATCTTCGCTGACGGCCTGTCTTATCCACGCGCATTCGGATAAGTAGTCTTCACTTTTTACGTAGTTCGGATGGACTACGTCCATAGTGGCCGCGGAGTCTCTGAGTACCCTACACCTTTTGTCATTAACCATTAAATCTGTCGTGTAAGGTTTCAAAAGATCTAGGTTACTCGGGTGATCGCTTACGCAAGCAAACACTGGCCTACCTTTTGAGCAGTTTCGGGCAAAGTGACCTGTTTCGTTGCACTTGAAACATAGCGCCTTAGCTCGCGACTCTAACTCTTCTAAATGATTTCTGACCTCCTTTCTGTTCTTTTCCTGCTCTTTCGGCTTGCCTTCAGCACGCGCCGAATTTTGATTAGTTTCCTCTCGCTCTTTTGTTGCGCTTTGCGGTCCTCGAGTGTAAGCTTGGGGCCGTGGTGCAGGCCTTTGATAGTGATGTGCGCTGTTGATCGGTGTCCTGAAGCCTCGACTGGCCACGTACTCGTCGGCAAGCTGTGCTGCCCTCCTAACAGACACACCTTCCTGCCTATCCTTGACCCACAGGCGCACGTTATCCGGCAGGGTGTCATAAAACTGCTCCAAACAAATTAGATCCCTCAGTTTACTTAAGTTATCCGCACCTGCTCCTTTCACCCACTCTGAAAAATTATCACTCAGGCTACACGCAAACTCAACAAAGCTTTCCCCAGGCTTCTTTCTTTCCCGTCTAAATCTCCTCCGAAATTCCTCTGTGGAGAGCCTGTATTTTGCGAGTAATGTCGACTTCACTGAACTGTATACGCCTGCCTCGGCTGCGCTCAGTCTGGCCACGACCTGCGAGGCCTCACCCGGTAACAACGCAAGCAACCGCTCTGGCCATGTGTCCTGGTGAAATGAATGTTTCTCACAGATCCGTTCAAAATTAATCAGGTAGAGACCAATGTCCTCGCCTGTTTTGTACGGCTGAAGCAAACTCGTCATCTTCAGGTTCTCAGTATGCGGCGGCGCCGCATCTGCATTGCGTGCTAATCTCGCCTGCTCTAGCTTTATTCTCTCGAGCTCAATTTCGGCCTGTCTTTGTTCTCTCCTTTCCTGCCTTTCCTTCTCTTCCGCTCTTTCCCTCTTTTCTTCCTCCCTTTGTTTCTTCTCCTCACATATCTTTTCCCAGGCCTCGCTGAGCTCGTCCTCCTCGAACCCCACTTCGATTATCGCACTGCGAATTTCGGGCTTCCTTAACCTGCTATTGATATCCAAGCTGAGCTCTGCTGCTAACAGCAACAGCTCTTCTTTCTTTAACACTCCGATATCCATATCTTCACAAGAGCCAACCAATACTTCTGCAATATTCACCGCACACTTGTGGCGGCCCTTCAGAGCCAATTGCCCGATAGAACCCTGTTCTTATCGTCCGGCAAAACGTGATCGCTCAAGCACTCACCTAACCTCGAGCTGCCGAAGGTCGTGTCTCCCGGAGCCACGTTCCCAGGTCCGCCGATCCCAGATCGTCGGGTCTGCCTTCTGCTGCTCGTCCTTAGTTTCCGGTAGTCGTTACTGCGACGGTTGTTCCTCCCGGAGCCACGAAGTCTCGCTCTGCCGATCCCGGATCCGCAGAAGTCGATCTTCCGTCCGCAGCTACTTCCAACCTCGAGCTGGCGAAGGACGTGTCTCCCAGAGCCACGTTCACAGGACCGCCGATCCCAGATCGTCTGGTCTGCCTTCTGCTGCTCGTCCTTAGTTTCCTGGAGTCGTCCAAAACTTCATGCCGTTACTGCGACGGTTGTGCCTCCCGGAGCCACGAAGTCTCGTTCTGCTGATCCCGGATCCACAGAAGTCGATCTTCCGTCCGCAGTTTTCTGCATGCCTTTTCTTGATTCCACCGCTGCCATCCAGTTTGTAGCGTCGTCGGGGTAGATTGGGTGGGATGACCAAGATCAGGCAGGTCATGAAAGCAGGACGTCCATTTAGGAAACTTGAAAAAAAAGGGATTTATTTGCATTCAAAGAAAAGTTAACTGGTCATCGTTGTTCCCCCTTCTCGCGCCCGCCGTCTCCTCCGTCCTTTTTATCCCTCTCGTTGCCGCCCCTCTCCCTCTATCTCGGTACATCAGTCCACTTCACGAAAGGCAGGGGCGGCCCGCAGTAAGAGGGGGGGATCAAGGGGGTGAATCGTCCACCCGGAGCCCGACTTCCCCTCAGCTCTATGCTCAGTTGTTCCGGGTGGACCCATCCACTCCAAGAAGCAGCGACGAATCTTTCGTTCCCCGAAACCGCCGCCGCATTCCGCAGGGCCCAGCCGTGGCGCCAGCGCACCGTCCCGCGACACAATGGTCAGCCTCAACAGTCGCTGCGTTCGCGGAACTGAGTGGCGGCGACATCACGCTCGTCTCGAAGACGTCACTGGCAGCGGGACGCAACACGGTCAAAGGAAAACGCGCAGCAAACGCGGAGGCTGGCGGCAAAACACACGCTAAGATAGAGGCGGAGATAGCTCAGTTAACACAGACGATACAAACTATGCAAAAGCAAATGGAATGCATGCAGGCACAGATTCACACAAAAGACGAACTCATACAAAAGCTCCAGTCTGCCGCTCACAGCGAGACTGATCAACAGGCAATGCAGGAAACACAAGAAGAACTCGTAGAGAACGGGGAGGTCGAAGGCCCTGATACTAAACGCGGGCCGGCTATCTCCCTTAAAAGGTCAGCACGTTCCAAGCGTACGCGCGCAGCAACAGGCGACATCCGAGTGAAAGCACTCGAGGCTCGCGTGAGCAGTCTTGAGGAAACTATCACCGCGACTATGACGCGTACAATTCAACAGAGCATGGAGAGCATTTATCTCAGACTGTCCAGATTAGAAGCTGCCAACAGCGCGCTGGTGACGTCGCATAGCGAAGCGGCGCCACACATGTAGTACCACATAACCATGGCAAGACATCCTTCGAAACAAAAACATACAATATGGCAGTGGAACTGCAGAAGTTACAAAAACAAACGAGCGCACCTACAACAATACCTGAAAACGATCCTCGAACGCCCAGACGTCATCATACTGCAGGAAACAAACGGCCCCGCCAAACTTTCAGGGTACCAGTCTATAACAGGCAAGGAGGAAAATCCAAACGTCACCACACTGGTCAAGCGAGAGCTCACGGTCATCGAACACGACACCCATGTCAAGGATATTGAAAACGTCCTCGTAGAGCTAATTCCACCGCGTAAGACGCCCGACAGCATCTTCGTACTCAACGTCTATAGCAGTACGAGATGCCGCAAACACCGCTTTCACGTCCTCTTCAAGCGAGCACTCGATATCGCCCAGGGGCAACATCTCTTCATTGGAGGCGACTTCAACGCGGTGCATATGGCGTGGGCTTACAAACACGATCAGCCGAAAGGCAGGCATTTGTGGAAAACGGTGCAACTCGCCGGCCTCGAGCTGGTCACTGACCCAGCGGCACCAACTAGGCAGGGCAACAGCGTCAGCACTGACACCACGCCGGACCTTACCTTTACGTGCAATACACGAAAGGTGACTTGGAGAAACACCTTGCAAGACTTGGGCAGTGACCATTACATTATCTCATAGAAGCAGAAGGCGGCCCACAGGAACACAATGCCGGTCGCCAAATGAAGATCACCAATTAGGAACTACTACGAAAAAATCGAGACAAGCAACAGATTGAAGACATCAAAGACATTGAGCAATGAACCGAGCAACTTCGGCGTGAAATCGAGAGGGTGACGCAAATGATGCCGTCAACAGCTGGGTTTGATAGAATAGACACCCGGTTACTGCACATGTGGCAAGCTAAGACCCAACTTCATCGCCGTTGGAAACGACAACGACATAATAGGAGACTGCGAAAATGAATAGCGCAGCTCAACAAAGACATAGAAAAGCACGCACTTGACCTGCAACAACAGCATTGGGAAGAGAAATGCGTGCAGGTGGATGGTCAGCTCACTACGAGTCGCACATGGCAGATACTGCGGTACCTCATAGATCCCGCGAACACCAAGACCTCACAGAGGCGAGGCATATGCAAAATCATACACGCTTACTGGGGAACGGAACAATATTTCCTACGGGAAGCGGAACTCCATTACATATCCCAAACGCCCCCGCAAGTACATCCGGACGACAGGGGAGAAGGCGACGCCATCCTAGACGCAGAATTCTCAATTTCCGAAATCGAGGCGGCCCTCGTCAAACTCAGTACCAAGTCAGCCCCAAGCCTAGATTGAATATCGAACAGGGCACTGCGCAACCTCGATCACAGATCGCTAGAGAAACTCAAAGATTATATTAACGAGTGTTGGGTGCGTGGAAAGTTACCCCAGCCATGGAAAGAAGCGCAGATCATACTTATACCGAAACCCGGCAAGAAATTGCAGCTTCAGAACCTGCGCCCTATCTCCCTAACATCATGTGTAGGTAAACTGATGGAGCATGCGTTCCTCAATAGACTAACAGATTACCTCGAGGACAACAACCTATTACCACACACAATGATTGGGTTCAGAAGACATCTCTCCACACAGGATCCTCTTCTGCAACTAAAACATAAAATCATAGAAAATCCTGGGTGCTCAACGAGAGCCATCCTTGGCCTGGACCTAAAGAAGGCCTTCGATAACGTTCGTCACGACGCCATATTGCGACAAATAGACAGATTGAACCTCGGTATGCGAGTGTACAAATACGTCCGAGACTTCCTCACGGGAATAACCGCACGCATGCGAGTGGGTCAACTAGAATCAAATCAAATCAACATTGGAAGCTTGGGTACACCGCAGGGCTCGGTGATCTCGCCGATGCTCTTCAACCTCGTCCTACTGGGGTTACCCGAGCGATTACATCAAATTGATGGACTGCACTACACGCTATAGGTGGATGGTATTACGATTTGGAGGACAACTGGCAGTAACTGAGAGATAGAGAATCGCTTACAGGTGGCCATAGAATAAGTGGAACACTACCTCGTAGGCACAGGACTCACCTGCTACGTCGAAAAATCTGAATTACTGCTATATAGACCGGTCAAAAAGAGACGCCCGCCTAAAGACTAGATCCCTTCAGAAAAACAAGAAATCAAAGTAACAGCACCAAACGGCTCATCGATCCTGATGATAAAGAAGATCCGGGTACTGGTGTTGATTATTGAGCAGAACGGTGGAAATGATCAAGCAGTACGCAAGATAATGGCCAAAGCCACCAGTACAATGCAACTCATCCGACGCTTCACGAACAAACATGCGGACATGCGCGAAGGCAGCGTCATACGACTCATGACAGTCTTTGTCATTTCATGAGTAGCGTACACGGCAGCGTTTCACAAACAGACAGTTGCGAAAAAAGACAAGCTGAACGCCCTGATACGCAAGACGCACAAGTTCACGTTGGGACTTGCGCCCGGTGTTAGTACCAGCAAACTCCTAGAGCTAGGGTTGCATAACACCCTCGAGGAATTCTTGGAGGCGCAACAAGTTTTCCAGCTCGAGCGACTATCCAACACACGCCCGGGCTGACACCTGCTTGAAAAAATAGGCATCACACACCACACGCAGCACGGAATCAAGGTCGAAATTCCAAGACTTGTACGCGATCAAGTATACGGGCCTCCATTGCCTCACAACATGCACCCCCAACACCATACAGGAAGGCGCAAAGCCAGGGCACAGCGCATTACGCAAAACTACTCCAACGATAAGGAAGTGGTTTGCACTGATGCTGCATGTTATACAACAAAAAAAGTTTCGTGGTGGTAGTTACCAGCCATCGTGGCAAATACATCGCGAGCCTCACTGTGAACACAGCACATGCCGAAGTGGCAGAGGATGCGGCTATAGCACGGACCCTGACACAGACCAATGCAACGTAGATAATTAGCGATTCGCAAACAGCAATTCGCAATTTTGCCAACGGGCGCATCTCGCAAGAGGCAATTCACATGCTCCAGCGACATCCCATACATCCAGGAGAGGTCGACTTCAATAACCAAAGATACCTGCGACGAATCCCGGCACACACCGGACTGAGCATCCCCATCGAAGTGGCTCACCGCGATGCTCGAGGCCTCACTCAAAGAGCATCGCCGGTGGACGATGAGCCCCCACGGGAAACTGCAAACGTATGCGTGTGGGAATATCGTATGACTTGGTTTCAAGATACCACCACACACTATCAGTTACACAGGCGCATATACCCCCCCCCCCCCCCTCCCCGAAACACCAAAAAGAACGCAAGCGGTACACTTCAGACAATTACAAACAGATTCATACAGAAACCCCAGACTCATACACGCCATGTATCCAGACATTTACACTACAAACAGATGAACATCATGTGGCGAGTTTACCACCCTTAGTCACATGCTGTGGGAGTGTCAGGGTCTAATACACAATTTCAACAGTGCTGATTCATCTCACTCTTCCTCCGCCAGCCTCCGCTCGCGCTGGAAGGCAGCACTGCTCATCTCGAACCTGACGACACAACTCTCGGTCGTCCAGCGTGTCGAAGAAGCCGCTTCGAGACAGGGTCTTGGAACCGCATCCGCGGTGGGTGCACAGGCCCACTAAATAGAACACCGGACTCGAATCGTCTTGATTCGGCAAGTAAAGTTTATGTTCTTCGGTCTTCTATACCATAGTGTGCACACTTCATGTGATCATCAGTGCGCTCGAAGAAGAAGACCTCTGTTACGACAAGCGACGACGACAGCCTTCCAAAGCACTCGGCACTTCTGCTTGGTTTATTCACGTGTATACATGCTCCAGCACCTATCGTCACACGTTCGAGAATTGCAACGGCCTCGCTGTTCTCGCATTCGAAGCGTTTTCATCTGCGTGAGCAGCGGAAAGTTGCCGTCGCAGAAAGTCCCGAATCGTCTCGAAGTCGCCTGACTCGCTCGAGTCACCTTCGTCATTCTCCTCTTCACTCGAGTCCCTGAAAAGTTGAGGATGCTAACATGTGGTGGGGGCGGAATCAGGAAATCGTAAAAACATCTCAGGAATATAGAGAACTTTCAAATGGACACTCAAGTGAAACAACGAATTAGCTGAGATTTATGCATTTTACTCTGAAAACTAATGTCGTTAACTCTACCATCATGTTTCAGTGATGTAGGAAAAAAACTAAGATGATAACCACACTTTGAAATTTCACACCGAAATTTTCGCGTCTGACATCCTGGATTTCACGTGCTTTTTTCATGCTTTGGCAATATTCGCCAAACCAAATTTTCTGAAATGTGGTATGCTGAACGTAGTGTTGTGCCTGATCAGAGGGCAATTTTCACCGATTAGGAACTTTGCAGGTCATAGGAAACTCCGTGAAAATATAGGGCGTCATGGCAGATGGTGCAAGAACATCGAGGTGGCGTCACCACCCGCATTTTACTTTCGAGCGTTTTCTCTATTGCCAAGCATCTTGACGCGGTGAGAGCGGTGATTTTTGTATTCTGAAACAGTAATTTACGAATACGAGAAAAAAACATTTTTTTTCTTCTGATTATTCTTTCAAACATGCCATTCAGGAATTTGTTGCAACAAGACTTCAGTGTGTCATGCTTTTTCTCTCTTCCTGCTCTCTCTTTCCGCTTACGCAGCAAGCCTGAATTTCATTCTAAAATGTTCGATGGCACGTAGGGCACAACTAAGTACCGCGTTTGCCCGTATCTTGTCTTTATTCCACATAAAAAGCTTCCGTAAGAATGGACTGACTCGCCCAACAATTACTGCGTCCCGCGAAAGCCGTTATGTCGTGGTTTATTTAACCTCGAAGGTGGTGATGTAAAATAACAACACCTTTAAGTGGCATCGAGCGATGGGGCATCCCTTCTTTTACAGTGGCTGCACTATGATTCGCTCGTCACATTTGCATAATGACAGTTCTAAAATGGGGCCCAGTTCATCACCCACGGTCTCTCAACTTTCCGGAGAAAAGCGTTGGCGTGATGGCATCTGGATTGCTGTACTTTCTCGAATATAAGGGGGACCTGCGTTTCTAGCAACAGAGGAACAACTGGCGAAAAAATCGGCGAATCAATGGCGGCAGCTCTCGCATCACGTATAACACCTAAACTGTACCCCATTTAACAAGCATGTTCGTTCCTACAAATATCGATGAATACCTTCCTTTGTAAACAACAAATACCTGAGCTTTAGCTTTTCCATGTCGAATTTCTGCGTATGTAAAACACGCAGTGCTTCCTGAAATGCCAAACCATACCGTCTTGCTTTCAACAATAATGCGGGCTACAATTAAACCACCGTCATCAACGAGCAGTGTAGGGTACGTGAAGAGAAAATATTACCAGTATGCCTTGCCACTTCATTCGTCAATGTGCAACCTAAGTAAGTGACTTCGTTTGCAAGTCTTCATTTTGTAACAGCGACTTAATTCATGGTAACGGCCGAGCCACCTCATCTAACCGTCAGGGATAGGTCGGCGATGACAGGCAGGTGGTACACGTGAGTATATGCGGAACCACGTTTTCCACGCATCCCAAGCCTTCTTCTCTGGCTCGACGACGACCTCACTTCTGCTGAAGATCATCACCTGCTTACTATATTCACAGTGTTTTTTATCTACCGAGCGTAGTGCGTAACCAGACATTCGATATTTGAGCGAAAGCAGCACACTAATGCAAGACAGTGCCCATTACATCAAGTGCTTTTGTTTCGTACGCCCACTTGAAAACGTACTTCAGAAGGCGAGTTCAATGAGTTTATTTTTTTATTGAGTTTCGTAACATGCTGAAAGACACGTCTTGAAATCCGCATCACGAAGAGATACTGAAATTTTCTCTCCTGTTTTCCTTTTGCTCAGTGCAGTACCACACGCAGAAGAAAAAGTGAAGAAAGAGAGGTACTTCTTGGGAAGGTACTGCCTCGAATCCCTCCCGTTGCTATCATAACATCGCTGCAGCTCCAAAAATAACGTAAGCCTAAGTCAGAAGGGCCAAAAAGGTCCTCGAAAGATAAGAACTTCAATTTATAAAAACTTTATTTAACAACACTTCAGGAGCATTTATACTCATCTATTACAGGCTACATAATTATTCATAGTTCAAACGTTCTATCTCTGCTCACACAAGCTTTGAAAGTTTCTGCACTTAACGCGAGAGCGCTTTTGATGTTCAAGTCAAACGACATTTTTAGCAGGAATTGCAAGTCATGCAGCCTTAAAGTGAAAACCAATGCCCTTGTCGTGATCTATTGAATGACTAAATAGATCATATATTGTCAAGCGAAATGTGAAGGAGAATGGCAGGTACTATCAAGGGAGCAACGCTTGAACACAACAAAGCACATCTGAGGACGCTTCGTGCAGATTAAGCTTCGGAATAATGCCTCAAGATGGTTCGACTGGATAAGCACCCTGACTCTTTAAACACTGCTCGCTTTCCGATGGCGTACTTACATATCGAGAACTAAGCGAGTTCACTCGGACGGAAATCGTAAAGAATGTGTCACAGGAGCAACCCTTCGAGGCACTGTACTAGGGCGACACTTTCTAAAACACGTACTTACAAACAACCTGCCACATCCATTAGCTGTATATGACAGCGCCTGTACTCATTGCCAATGGACACACTCTCGAAGACAGCCGAAAGAATGCTCCCCGAGTGACACAGAGGACTCTTCGTGCGATACGACGCGAAGAGCTCACGCTAATTAAACCTTAGATAATGAATTACTGGGATAGCTTACTACTTTCCTAAAAACAAACGTTTTCCTCTAATCACTGAAGCAGAGGCATATGACCGAGAGGGGGAAAACTTTCAACGTACAGTTAAATATCCGTATCTCGCTTCCTTTCAGCAACTCCTCGTAGAACATTAACGTGATTAGAGGAACGTGAGAGCGATCGGCCATCATCAAGCTAACAGTAAGTTAGTTTGTCTGTCAGTTTTTTTCGTACATGACCATTTTCACAACAACCTTGTAGACAGCCCCCCTCCCCGTCCGGGCTGAACGACTGGGAATCTGCCACATTAATGTGCACCCTTCTCCGCTCCTTTAACAAAGGAAACCAGTATTCGAAAATTATTTCTATGCGAAGCGAAAATTCAATCCACACCATGCATGTTCGGACAATATTGCTTTTCTGTGCAAAAAAACTCCCCCACGCGCGTGCTTCGACGCAGTTACTCAACAGTGTGTTTCTAGACTATTTTAAGAACGACTTTCGGTGTCGATTACTGAACTGTTATCTTTGAGTTTTTTTTTTTTCATTTACAACTGAACGGACGGGTATAGTGTAGACGTATACGCATGTACACGATTGGGCGGGTGCTTTCGAAGTTTCACGAGTTTCTTAATTTCAAGCTACAACGAACAAAATAACAGAACAATCGTTTAGCCACCCGGAATGGCCGCGGCCATGTGTACAACTTAAAATAATCTATATAGCGAAGCGCAAAAGGAGTCAGCCAGTCGTAAACTCTTCATAAGTGACGCATTGCGTGTGCGGCTACTATATGTTTCGCCGTATACATTCGTTCAATGCAAATTGCAGTACCATGGGAGACATTGCAAACTGTATTCTGGTGGATTTTTAGTTATTTCTAGCCACATTTGCAACTACGCTAAGGTGAGGTACGTGTTCGAAATAGAACACAGCGGAGCGGAGACAGTGAGAGGGCGCTCACATTTCTTCGCTGACGTCGAACAGGTCCCCGTATTCGGCCGGGTTCAAGCACACCGTGCAGACGTTCTCGAGTTCGTCGAAGCATTCCACGCAGTAGACAGCTGCGCGACAGTGGTTAACAAACCCGTGTCAATGAATGAAGCAGTTATTTAAAGGAATGGCCCATTACCTCAGTGAAAAAAGGTCGTATCAGATTTAACGTGCAACTATACAAAAAAGCGTACAGAAAAAGCTGCAGTTACAACAAATAATGACAGAGGAGGGAAACCATAATTGTTTCATCAAATCACGCGTATTACCGTGCCACTGCGACCCATATATCTGAATTACTGCACGCCGTTCGCCGGTGTCAAGTTGCAGTGTAATCCGTTAGTCCGGCACCTGTATTGTGCACCCTTGCGTACATCCGAAGCAAGTGGCAAGAATTTGAATTTATAGTCAACATTGGCAAGAAGAAGCCTATATCGTTCGCGATAGGCATCTCAAAATATCTGTTCATCTGGAAACAATTTTTAAAATATCAAAGCGCTTTTTATTTAATTTTATTTTTTATTTATTTTTATTTTTTATTTATTTTTATTTTTATTTTATTTTATTTTTTTATTTTATTTTATAAACCTGCTGTTGCGTAAAGCTCCCCTAAAGAAAAAGTTACGGTCGACACAAAAAATTCAATGCCGCAGTGGCTGCCTAAAGAGCGAGTGGTCTGTGTGGCTTACGGCCAATGGCCACTTTTTTGCCATTTTGCGTCTGACACTGTGCGACTGACATTGCCTGAAATGCAATAAACCAGCATGTAGCCATGTATATGCGATGCTGCGATCGAGCACGAGCCTCCTTACGAATGTTGCCAGATTGTCTTGACCCGCCGCTTGCTCGCCAATTTACGCTGTCAACCTTGGTGTTTCATATGACGCAACTATACTATTCTCTGTCTATCTGGATGAAAAATACCTTCTTTGACCAAGAATATATATTTATATATATTAGAATAAAAAATCTCACTTGGGTTTCCCCACGTTAACTTCCGATACTTCGCTTCGGTTGTGTGAACTTTTTTAACGGAGAGGGTGATCCCCTCCTTTCTGGGCTGTTGCACGCGATTACAAAAGCTGACGTCACAGCTTCGGCCCTGCCTTTTCTGGGGGTCACGCCTGTGAAGAACGGCCCCCACGGCAGTGCACCCTTCGCTAACCAATGTCGCACTGCTCTACAGGCCCTCCTTAGGGCCCAAACGTTTCTGCCCTATTCCTCATGTGTACCCTCACGGTGGACACAAAAGCAATCTCTTTATTCCAAACAGTGAAAACAGCTGGGCTCGTTTCCACATCAATAAGTCGTTTGTTCACAGTTTCTGCAAAAAAAAAGTGACAAGCAGAAGTGCAGGTGCCGACTTACAGTAGCCGCGAGAACGGCAAGCGAGGGATATTTAGGCGAAGGCAAACCCATCAAAGCATGTTTGTTTGTATTCCTCCTATATAGGAGGCTGTAGTGGCTTTCTGCGTTATGCGGCCATTTTCACTCCTTCGTTTGCTTGCTTTACTTTTTTCCCCAATCGTTGCTATGTGGTCGATTATGTTTGTTAATTTCTGCGTTTCAACGTCACGACGCGAATGAGGAAAAATATATCATGTGATGTGTAGGAAAGAATGGCAAAAAAAAGGACTATACAGAGGTGAAAACGCAGGCATGTGAAATGAATGCGCTCAACAGTACGGATGGCTGAACATGGCCTACGCTTGTTAAATGAAAGTCACATATTAAGTTACTGGCAGAAGCCCCCCTGCCTACGTTTCGCAGTGCCCACCTTTAGTAATGCGCGCAATGGCTGATCGAAAGAGCAGCGCCTCCTGGTCAATAAACTTCCTTCCTTCTGAGATCAGCACGCCTTTTACCAAATTATTAGGGGACGACCCAGTGATGCGGCGAATTTTTACCAATTTCGTCAAGCTTTTTTTTATATTAGCTGCAACTCACGGCGCTTCGCCCAGCACGGAGATTAATAATACAGGAATTTGTCCAACCTTTCCAGTCGCTTTGGCTCCGCGTGGCCTCAGTTGGCTTTGCCGCAAGACGTCATTCACGCTTCGCTATCTTGACTTCTTGGACTCCGGACTTGCCCTTTTTTTGTGTCCTTGTTTGTTTTAGTGCAGTTAAGCCTTCGAGTTCAAGACAGCCCAACTTGGCTGTCTTGAATTTCCGCCAATTGAAATCAACTTACGAAGTTCACACCCACCCGTTCTTTTATTCGAGTCAAAACCAAAACATAGCAACAAACAAAGCTACAAGTGCGTTCCAAGCCCGTAAGCACGAAGACTAGGCAAATCTGTGTACTGCCCCTCATTCCCATGCACGCTGAACGATCTCAGCGGCAGAGATTGTAAGGAATCGTATGCTGTAAAGTAACGTTGTGTGTTAATGTCATACCTTGACAATAAAAAGGTATCGAAGAGCTTGCGCAACCGTGATTTTTTTTTTGTGGTCGCTGCCACTGCGTATGCGTTATAGCGCTAACTACTGTTAGCGTTTGCGTTTTGTCCGTAAAAATCCGAAATAGCTTGCAGCCCTCAAGGCCTGCAAAGCCTCTTAGCGGCGACTCAAATGTGCACCAGAGTTTGCTGGGAATGAACGCTATTGGAAAACTCATATGTCACCCGTACGCGAACGTTACGCCCGCAGCACCCGCTAACTTAGCGTACGCTATTCGAAAACTCGCGAATGAGTTTTCGCATCACTCGTGATCACGCCGAAGGAAGCCAGTTTTCTGACTCCTGACGAGGAGGCATGCAAAGCTCTCACCCTTGCAGGTCGGTGTCGCACACTGGCGGAATCCCTGCGCATCGTCCATGGCGCCCGAAGTTCCACAAGAGAGGCAGTTCTTTCTCCGTATGCCCACGAGGTTCAACCCTCTGCGGACTACAGGAAATCTGCATGGTTTGGGAACAAAAAACTGCTACAAAGTAATGCCCCACTCTGGAACCGCTTGGAGAGTAGTTCCCTGAGCTAGCATCATTCGTCTCTGAATGTCCTGTTCAC
This sequence comes from Rhipicephalus microplus, assembly GCF_043290135.1. Classification (NCBI taxonomy): domain Eukaryota; kingdom Metazoa; phylum Arthropoda; class Arachnida; order Ixodida; family Ixodidae; genus Rhipicephalus; species Rhipicephalus microplus. The sequence continues at coordinate 12,155,275 of NC_134703.1, read as the reverse complement.
ATTCAACAGCTTCTGGATTGCGCAAAACATATGAAGCAAGAAGTGACGTTCACTTAAAATTAAGAAAAAAATATAGTGGAGCTCGTGTTGTGCCGGAAGCTGCCTGCTCAAACGCGATTACTTTTGTTTTCAAGAAACTTCTGATTCTATCTCAGTAGAAATTCGCCAAAAAACACCAAATTCCCGCTACCGCCAAAGTACGAATGAAGACGACAAATCAATACAAACCGAATGAGCCACAAGCGGTCAGTCTATGCAAGCCATGCACTTCATTCAAAGGTCAACCAACGAAGTAGACGCACCGCGCGAGGAGCAAGTCAACCAGGCCGGGCGCCCTGCCGCCCTCCCAACGCAAGCGGAGCGCCCTGCGCGCCCCGGTCAGCCAGCCCGTGCGCAGGGAGAGCAGGTGCGCGTGCAGCCAGGCAGCCCGGGCGCGCTCCCGGTCGGGGTAGAAGGCGGACGCCACCACGTGACGCAGTCGAAGCCCGTACGTCTGGCCCACAATCAAGACTACTCCCAGCAAGTACACCACACCTGCGTTGTGCGAAGATGTCTCGGGGAAGACCGAAAGTGATCACGCGAAAAATCCACGCATCTCCACGAAGTGAATCATGACGAGCGAGTGAAGCTTCGCGATTCGTGTCGCCATAGAATGCGAATTCTGTCGACGGAAAGCTAGGCCCGTAACGTCAATTTCGCCGACTAGTGTAAAGAATTTGTGCTTGAAGCTGTTCTATATTGTTCTGTTTCAAGTATATCGCTAAAGGGCAACTCACCAGGTTTGACAATTTTGAGCTGACAAGCGCTATTCGTAGATGAGGCGTTCATGATCACATTTGCCAAAATTTGCAACGCTACGCGCCACAGAAATGGGTCAAATTTTAAGGTAAACGCTGCTCCTCCTCTTTTTTGAGGGTGGGCGCCTAGAGAATGAGGGCATGACGTGCGCGTATGAACAGCCCTATGTACACGGCAATGCTGTGAGGTTGGTCCTCTACGTAGACGACTATATGCTCAGACGTTGCCACTAGTGGAACGTCACATGGCGAAAATTATTTATCACGACATGCGTAGTTTATGTAAATGTTGCTTGTAGAGATTAATAAATATCTAGATAAAGATTACGACGCAATAAGGAAGTGTGAGCGTTCTTTTTTTTTTCTCCCCTTGAATTGCAACAAGATGCGGGGCTAATGTGCCGGCGTTTCGCATGCGTTAGTGTACCCGCGGTCAGCGCATCGAGCAGACGACCACCGTGGAACACAACTACGCGTTCGCGCACTCATTGTTCTCATCTGTTCTGTCCCGGCTAAGCCAGCGATTCCAAACCATCCCGCAGAAACGGGCAGTAGACCTCAAGAATTGGGGGACCTTTAAGCTTCGCCTTTAGGAGTTGAACGCGATAGCGAAATCCGGTCCGTAGTGTGCCCTTCAACCACGAAGTGTATACTTAATAATATTAATATGCTGTGTACATACAAACACACGCACACAGTAGATCGTACCAGCGCGCGCAGGCGAATGGTACGACAGGTTTCTGACCTAAAGCAAGAGTCGCATGGCCTCTAAGATACACGCTGCACGCTCGCCACCTCGGAAGCCATGAAGTCTCTCACAATGCCTCACAGATAGCAGCACATTATCCAGCGCTTGCTCTTTCTTTTATCAACGCCTCTGGAAAGGCATATATATTTTCAGCTAAATGGACATAGTTGTCCCTTTCTATAGCTGTTCGAAAGTTCCTGTCTGTTTTTAGCGGTGGTGGCAGCACTATCCCGGCATTTTTCGACGTAATTTGAGGCTTTCCAAATGTGCCTACAAATCGCCGAATGGGCTCGTTTTCGTCGTGACACCTGTCGAACGAAACGCGTTAAAGGGGCCCTGAAACACTTTTTCAAGTAACAATGGCATGTATTCACTAGAAGAGCTTATTGCCTCACAAATTCAACGCTGAAGAAGCTTGAATAATCAGTTCAGAGTGAGTGGAGTTAAAAAAATGGCAGCATATCCACGAAGTGAATGATGGAGAGTGGGGCGAACCATTCGTGCGTCCGTGCGTCCGTGCGTCCGTCTGTGTGACCGTCCATGCGTCTGTTCGTGCGCCCGTCCCTGCGTTTGTTCATGCATCCGCCCCTACGTCCGTTCATACGTCCATCCATGCATCTGTCTGTGTGTCCGTTCGTCCATCTATTCAACACTCCAAGTCCCACCATCTCGCATCTTTTTATCATATATTCTCCATATAGAAGCACCGCCATTCAGTGGACATTCCAACGACTAAACAAGAGGTGGCACACCCACACTTTCTTACGGCTTGCGCTTCGGGTCTACTTCCCACCTTCAACCACCTTGAGTTTATGGTATATACTAGTTCACTGTATTCATGGCACTGCGGCCCAATGCTCGCTAAATCTTTCTAAAACCAAGGAGGTTACGCCCAGCGAGTATAACGTAGCAACCTTCTCCTGTCAGATAGTGTTGAATGTGCATGCCAGTGGCTGCTAATGTGAAATGAGACACAGGGGGATTCAGCTTTTAATTTCTTACGGCTTGCGCTTCGTATCTGCTTCCCACCTTTAACCACCTCGAATTCATTCATGGTATATACTAGTTCATTATATTCATGGCCCTGCGGCCCAATGCTCGCTAAACCTTTCTAAAACCAATGAGGTTACGCCCAGCGAGTATAACGTAGCAACCTTTTCCTGTCAGATAGTGCTCAATGTACATGCCAGTGGCTGCTAATGTGAAATGAGAGACAGGAGGATTCAGTTTTTAATTTCTTACGGCTTGCGCTTCGTATCTGCTTCCCACCTTTAACCGCCTTGAATTCATTCATGGTATATACTAGTTCATTATATTCATGGCCCTGCGGCTCAACGCTCGCGAAACCTTTCTAAAACTAAGGAGGTTACGCCCAGCGAGTATAATGTAGCAACCCTTTCTTGTCCGATAGTGCTCAATGTACATGCCAATGGCTGCTAATGGGGATTGCAGCGTGCGCGTTGACTAAAAGCCGAATGCTCCTGTCTCTCATTCCCCATTAGCAGCCATTGGCATGTACATTAAGCACTATTTTTATTGTTAAACAACGCACAGTACAAATCTCTCACCGGCACAACCTTGGGGGTCAAATGTTATACCTATTTCGGGTATGTGCCACTGGTGGTTACGTACAAAAGTGAGACATGTTGAGACATGCCGACTCGCTACCGCTGCACCATCTACTTCCAGAGTTCTTGGCGACCGTAATATAAGTGAGGCTCTCGATGAACGGTCACCAATGAAGCCGAGTCTCTTCCGCTCCGCCTTCTGGCGTCTCAGGCCTTATTGACGCAGCTGTCAAGACTGGGCGAGTCCTTCGCAGGCACGGCGCTTCTCCGGCGGCTAAGAGCAAGAACTGGCTCACATTTCAACGCGGCACTAAACACATTTCAATATGTAGGCTTGAAACTGCCTAAACGGCGCCCTATGGACCCGCCATGGTCTTTTGTGGATGTTGCGTGCAACTTCAGCGTACCCAATCTACCAGCGAAGCGCACCATTCCGGCCGCGGAAGCAAAATTTCTTGCGCGGGACCACTTGAGCACCATGTACCGCGGCCACCTACAAGTGTATACCGACGGATCAGTGTGCACACAGACGGATAGCTGCGCAGCGGCTTTCTGCATACCCAGCCTGGGCGTGTCATGGTCGGGCCGCCTGGATCGCGTGGTTTCGTCCACAACGGTAGAAAGCGCTGCAATCACGGCGGCTTTGCGAAAACTGCGATCCTTTTCTGCACGAGATGTTGTAGTGCTGACAGACTCCAAATCGGCGCTACAAAGACTGCATCGTGGCCTACCTCAAGAAAAGTTCACCAGGCAATCTCTGGCACTAATCAAACACCTAAATGGCAAGAGTTTTAATATAAAGTTCCAGTGGATCCCATCCCACGTTGGCATTGAGGGCAATGAAAAGGCTGATGCCCTTGCATGCGAAGCACGTACATCGTTTCCAAAAGTAAGAACTCCCAAGACTTACCAGAACAACAAAGATGTGATACGAAATCATTTCAAGGCGATCTACAAGTTTCCACACCAAGCATGTGTAATTCATGGACTTTCTCGTGAAGAAGCAACGCTGTTGTACCGCATTAGAACCGGCTCCGCATACACCCCGGCCTGGTCATTCAAGACTGGGAGATACGCTTCCCCGTTCTGTGCCTTCTGTGGTGACATCGGGGATATTGAACATTTCATTTGGCTTTGCCCACAGTTTGATGCGCAAAGAGCAGCGATGATCCGCACCTTGCGAAAATGCTGTCATAGGCACCGGACAGTTGATGACATCATCTTTCCTGAAGGACCCGCGGCAACTAGGAGGAACGTGCAACGAACTTTGTTGGTCTTCCTGCGAGACACTGGGCTGTCTGACACGTGGTGACATTTTCCAAATTCAGGAGATGCTCAGGCGGAACAATTGCCGGCCATGCAGGCCAGGCTAACCCCGCCTGCTGCAACACCACCACCACCACCACCACCCACCGCGTCCTGCTTGATGCCATCAAGCTTCGTCGTGCTGCATGGGTAGTTTGCGATATGAGCTAATGCGAGGCACCACCGACGCCTATGCCGCCATGTTGAATCTCCGGCCGGTTGGTTAGGTGACGTGGTTTGATCTAGCGCAGCCAAGGCTGTGAAGCGGAAACCAGATGCGGTTTCGCGTGGCGCGAAAATCGGTCTGGGAGCGATTTTTGCGCACCGGCCGCGCGGCGTGGTTTTCCGGCCGCTTGGGCGGCGAAACAAGCCAGTTTCCGGAGAGTTTTTCCAGTTTCGCTCTCTTCGAGGCCAAGTGTGAACGCACCTTTAGTGTTGGTCGGCTCGGCCGTTTCTTCTGCCCCGTCGTAATGCGCTGGACAAGTTCAAGTGATTACCCCACATTATAACGACATCACTGGCCGTGAAAGTTGTGATGTCCTCAAGGGGCATTGCCGTTTGGTCAGCCGATCCCGGAGGCACAGGAAAAAATAATGTTGGGTGCCATAAAGAGAGTCGGCTGAGAAGGAAAAGACTTTCTTGCAAAATGCGTAAAGAACCTCCTGATGTCCAAGAGCAGCTTCATACATTCATTCACTCATTCATTGGCGTCCACTATCCCGGACGCAAGTCATATTCAATTATTATTCCTAAACCCCTTGCTTGGAGCTTTCGGTGTATGTCAGACCCTTGATGTTCATCAATAAATAAACACGCACATCTTTGTAACAGAAATAGGTGAACGCTAGACACCTCACTTTGACGTAGGACGGATATATAGGAACATAAATTGTCAAGACTAGGTATGTTAGAGGCTACAGGAACACTTTTTTTTTACTGACGTGCCACGGCTGGCCAGCACATGCATTAGTTATTCACTGAACTCCTATATAAGAACCAAGTAGTAACTATTTATCTAACATCCTGAACGAGAGAGCCCCGCCTCGTAAATGCGCTGCCACGCCCCTCCACAAACAGCTTTCAACTACCTAATTGTTGTATAAGTCAAGTTCTAAAACATAATGCTATCGTGGGACCTGCAATTTAAAACTGTCAATAAGCGGTGTTTTTTTTTTGTCATGTGATATTTGAAGATTTTGTAAAGCACACGCTACTCCTTTACACGGATGTGAAAAACAAGGCAACAAAAAAGTCATAAATAATATAACAGCTAGGCATAGTTCATACCACGTATATCCACGTAATACCACGAAGAAAAAAAAACGATACAGAGTCCTGTCACATAGCACCATAGTTCTCACAGAATTCAGTTGCACGAACGCCATGCATGCTGTAAAGTAACACTACACAATGTTCTTTCACATAGCAGCACTCAAATTGCGGAAGTTCAGTCAGAGGGACGCAGAATGAGTTCTCACATCAAGTGACAGCGTTACGTGGTCACGCTCAATAACATGCTTAAAATCTGCATGAACAAGTTTTCTCAGCCATTTTCAGGTACACCGCTCTCTTTCATGGATTTCTAGACGGCTAATAGTGCGCGCTCTTGTAAGGCACACGTTGGCCATATACCAATGTCACAGACCAGCCATTGGCTTAGGACTGATTCTGAAGGGCCATTCAATATCTTATTAGCTGTTGATGTTCTTCCGGATATCAAGGAAATTCTGATGAAATATGTTGGGCATCTTCGTCCACGTGCGCATTTCTACACTCGTGAAATGAGTAAAAAGCCCTTTGTGCAAGCGGTACCCAACGCAGGTGGTGCATAAGTGTTTCATAGGCCCTTCTCGCTATACACGTTGAAGTAAAGCCCAATTACAGCGTAGTACCAAGAGAAAGTATGTCTGAAATTCTAGAATTTCCATCAAACCACGTCGCTCTGTAAGTTTCATATACTCTAAGATCAGAATAAGATACCTCGTATTATTCTTGTACAGTCAACGTCAAACTTGGAAAGACCACAGGACACCAGAAAAAGCTGACTATTCCTGGAAGCCACATTACTTGCCTGGTCTGAAACACTTGAAAGCACGTGCTGCACAGTTCATCCGAATAGTTACAGATTCACGCTAAGTACAATGTTTTATTGCAATAGCAATTATATGGACACAATTATTTTGCCGCTGGCGTCGGCGTCGATGTCATGCACCGTGTATATATATATATATATATATATATATATATATATATATATATATATATATATATATATATATATATATATATATATATATATATATATATATATATATATATATATATATATGACGCTACGATGAATGCACCACGCAAGCATAGCCCTTGAGATTGGTTTCTGATATTTACGCGGAGCGATTTCTCGCTCACTTGTGGTGTTAGACTTGAAGCTCACAATGTGCTGAATTAATAAAGTCATTCTTTTGTTGTGCGGCAGTGGATGGGGCTAGTCATGATTTCAAAAGTCGCCAGTACGTGAGACACATGTAATTATAGTATGTGCCTGCATGGATGGGGGCATAAAGTAGTACTGTTCTGCAGATAATTAAGCGCAGAATTTTATTAACGTTCGCGGAAAAAAAATCCGCAATAGGGAATTTTCATGTGTCTAAAAGGGAATTCTTCGGCGGAGTACGGAACATCACTCACGTCAAGGCGCAGCTGCGACTCGACCTACTTGGCATTGTTCCAGCAATTATTGTGGGGAGAAACGCGTTGCGGAGCGTTGGCACGGAGACACGGACGGACATCGTTACACAGACAAGTCAGTGAGCTGCCTCGCATCTGATAAGTGAATAACAGTCGACGACAAACCTATCCACTGATACATGTCAACGTCCGGAGGATATGGCCTCAGCAAACAGTTCTGTACGTTCGTGGCTGGCAGCGTAGACTCAAGCAGGCTCGACGGACTCAAGGAGTCGGCGACTTGCCGGTACATGTCAGCCAAGGGACCCCTGCCTTGAACATGCAGCTTCATCTGCGTAGGCACTGCAATCCAATGCGGTTTTGTCACAGACAGCGTCGATTAAAAGTAGTCAACTGAACTGTAGTCATGTACAGGCGTGAGCACAAGTGTGCAGACCACGGAATCAGGTGGTCGATGGCATGGACGCGCTATCTGGCGACGGGACGCATGCTGCGGTGCTCCTGCGCGTCCCGTCGTGTCAGTTGGCCTCTCATGCAGCTCTCTCCGACGCACTCGCAGTCAAAACGACAATTTGGTGTCGGTGTCCTTGCTCTAACAAGTTTGTGCCGTTGTTTTTATTTTTTATTCTTTTTACGTAGCGGCTGCAACGGCGCCGGTTCCAGCGCCGGGCTCGCGTCGTCATTTATACCGGTTTATTAGCATAACAACGTTTAGCCAGCCTCCCGAAACCTGATGATGCACACAAAATTAAGTTTGCTCAGATCAGCTTGCCTTTGTTGCGTTAGGTCAAGTTGAACTTAATTGAGCCTAGTTATGATGAAACAAGTGCAATAGGTACTAAGACGTCATTAAAATTAGTTTTAGGGCTAATTAGAATGATTGAGCCTAGTTATGATGAAACAAGTGCAATATGTACTAAGACGTCATTAAAATTAGTTTTAAGGCTAATTAGAATGATCTAGCGTAATGAGACTAGACTTGGTATTAGTAATTATAGTATCTTCCCCAGCTTGGACTCTTTGAGCTCTTAAAAGTTCAACTTTATTTACTTTATTGTGTTTTATTGGGACTTTTTATTTAAACTTCATTATCAGAATAGTTTGATAATGTCATGATCAACCGCACTTATTCAAATTTTTCTACAGTTATCTCAGCAATGCCTCATTAGCCTAGTCTTGCATATTTACCCTAATTATATACCACGTGCAACTTCACCATGTTTCATGTGTGATTGGATATCAAACTAATTAATCAACCATAACTTGTACGCGTTTTATCAGGTTATACCACGCTCCACTATGTTGAATTAAAATCGGCTACACTTACATGCACTTAACTAGGTTCATTTAAGTTCAACTTAGCCTAACGCGACAAAGGCAAGCTGAGCTGAGAAAATTTAATTTGTGTGCTTGGCTTCACGAGGTTTTGCAAAGCTGGTACGCTTAGTTATGAATCAACCAGCATAAGTAACAATGCTATTCCGGCGCTGGATTCGACAGCGTCGTAGCCTCTACATTTTAAAAAAAACGGCACAAATTCGATGCAGCCAAGGCAGTGACACCAAGGTGTCGCTTGTGCTACTTGCTAGCCGGAGAGAGCGACATGAGGGGCTAACTGATACGACAGGACGCGCACCGCAGCAGGCGTCTCGTCGCCAGATGGCGCATCCATGCCATCGGCCACGCGATCACGACATTTCACACATTTGGGACGTCATGTAACAAGCAGGTGATTTTATGGCACAGAGAATTTTAAATGCCGAAGAACAAAATGGCAAGAAATATGCCACTGTGAAAAAAAGTTCATTCTATTTTTTACGGGGTCGTGCATAAGTGGTAATAACACGATGGATTATTTTCTCGCGATTTGTTGCCTCGCGTAACGATCAGGTAGTGTGCACGGAGTGTTTACTCCAACCATATACAGCTAACGACCATTTCAACAGGCAGCATCGAGGGATATAGTTTAACATTAAAATCAGGCACAATTTTTTTCTTTCAAAGAAAAATTTTGTTTACACCATTTGTGTCAGCGTATTTATGCAAATGCCTGGAGGCCCTTTAGGCAATGTTGTTAATACAAATACGACAGTTGTAAACTATGTTCTACGCCCCTAACACCACTAATTATACATTTTCAAAGAAAAAGGTTGAGAGGTGGATATTAAGAGTAATATAGTAATAGTAACTTTGTTAATATATACACGTACCAAATACTCTCTTTGGACTATTAGCAAACAAATAAGGTAATTTATAATACACACAAGCCTGAATATGAACAAGAAAGTTTAATACTGATTATGAAAAATTATCCCAGCAATCATTCATTGAAAAATGTGGTTTATCCCTCCGTCATAGGAATCTGTATAGCACGAAAGTCAAACGCACCTTCACAGAGGTGGTTGAATGTTTACTGTACCTTGATACAGGGGGATTTGTCGAATGAATATGTTTTAGTGTTTCACAGCCATAGCACCATTCAACGTGGATTTACTCTTGTTGACGCTTGGTACATCTCCATCCCGACGACTAACATCTATGACGAGTTTATTCAACAAGCCATTGTGGTACTTCTGGATGATAACCACAAAAGCATACTCGTAGGAAGAGGTGTGACAGCAAGATGAGCATCGCATCCAGTGATTATCGCACTCGACTGCCAAGCGGAAGGCCGCGGGATCGATTCCCGGCTGCGTTTTTGATGGGGTGGAAATGCCGTAGGCCCGTGGGCTCAGATTTGGGTGCACGTTAAAGAAACCCAGGTGGTCGAAATTTCCGAAGCGCTTTATTACGGTTTCTGTCATAATCATATGATGGTTTGGGGACGTTAAACCTTCTATATTATTATTATTATTATTATTATTATTATTATTATTATTATTATTATTATTATTATTATTATTATTATTACAATGGCAGGAGAAATTGGGCTAAGGGCACAATCTCTCGGCTTGTTGAATTTGTTGTACCTAAGAAAGCGCGTCATGTCGCCCCTGTAGCCCGGCCACGATGTTTCTCGGGGCACGCGTGAGCGAAAAACGCGCCCTCACATCCACATCAGGCGAGCATGTGTCACAGGGCTATTTCTCGGTTCCATGGATGCCAATTGCACTTGTATAGAAAACGCGCCCAGTGAGTATACGCTTTGCAGGTGCTAATCGAGGAGGCCGCTGCAAGAAGGCCACTACCGCGACGACGAAGAGAACTGTCAGAGTAAAGTGCGACATATAGTCGCGAAAGCAATGTCTCGCGGAAAATCTTCTTCTTTTCCAGCTACAGCTAGAGTTCGTACTTTGCCAGATTTCTTGTTAGCGGCGCCATTTAACGACTTATCTCGGGGAGGGTGCCTCGAGGAAGAATGAGAGTCTGAACCGAAAGAGCTGCATCCAGTCGGTCACTGTGCGCTTCCCGCCAAAGCAGGCACCGCGCCGTGATTTTGACCGGACTGCAGAAATTAGGTGCCTTTCTCCTTCTAACCACTGAGCCCCACGCTTCAAACGAACGAGCCGCCGCTTCGGTCCTCCGGATAAAAAGGGGACCGAAATTTGAGCAATTGTTAGCGCGTGAAGGCCGTTTCGGAGAATGCGCCCGTTTCCAGAAATGGCACAGTTTTGCCGCGAGGCAGGCTTCACGCGACCACGAAAACTCATGCAGGATTGGTTATGCTCAGCTTGCCTGGTTGGTCCGCGCACCCGTGGATGCTGGAAAACCCTATTCAAGCAGCGACTCGGGCCCTTTTTGGGGTGAGCGGAGTCGGGTTCAGCAGCGCATCTCTCCACCGGAGACCAGTCATGCAAACCGAGGGGTATGCCACCATTTTCCATGTTTTGTATTTGTGACCTAGTGCATTATGTAAACTCAAGTTGTATTAGCTAAATAAACTCCCATTGAGTGCTCCCCGAAGTCGTCGTGTCGACTTGTCATCGCTTGCCTGTGCGGGATCGCTCCTACGCTTCTTCGCCTCGACGGTCTCCAGATGCGTCTAGCTTAAACAACCCCGAAGTTTCACTACAATATATAAACCGCGTTTATATAGTATAGCAGTTCGAGTCTGTAAGTTGTATTTCTTCTCTTCTCAAGTACTTTTGGCCCATTGGAAAAACTTCTTCAGCGTATGCATATATATATATATATAGATATATATATATATATATATATATATATATATATATATATATATATATATATATATATATATATATATATATATATATATATATTGTCACGTCGCTACCGGGGGTGTCGACAAGGTTTATTGATGTCCGAGCAACAGGGCTCACCCAAGCGCGTCGGTTGGGCTTGTTTGCCAGAGCGGGGTCCACGCGCGCTTCTTTCTTTTCTGTGGTGTGTGCCTTCACCTTGGCATACGACCCACTACTAGAAGTAGGTGGCAATATTCTGTCTGTCTGTCTGTCTGTCTGTCTGTCTGTCTGTCTGTCTGTGTGTGTCTGTCTGTCTGTCTGTCTGCCTGTCTGTTCATCCGTCCGTCCTTCCGTCCGTCCGTCTGTCTGTCTGTCCATCCGTCTGCCTGTCTGTCCTTCCATCTATCCTCTTTACGTTTTCATCTTTAACCTATCCTCTTTAACCTTCAACTATACAAAAATCCCTAACGCCATGAAGTGATAGTCACAAAAACATAGTAGCTCGGCTATACACAAGTGATCAATAATGCCCTCATTATTTGTGTTTGTGCTAACGTCTTTTGTGTGGACGAGCTTTTCCAAGCGCCCTGAGTCAATGACTGCTAATTATGCCCTCCTTCAAGCCTGGAAACCTTGGGTAAGTGTGTGTACACTTACGTCCAGCGCTCACGTTGATCTTGCCGAGGGCTCTGACAAACGCGACGAGCCGATAGAGGGTGTAGTCCAGAAGCAAAGCGACGACCGTGTGCGCGGCACTGATGGCGAACGTCCAGAGGTGCTCCCACAAACCCTGCGACTCGTGGCGAGTCATGCGAGCCGAGAAAGGAGTCACAAAGCTGCGCCTCTCGTACGTCTTCAGCGGCAAGATGGTCTCGAGACCCTGCGAGTGCCATTACATGCGGACATTGACAAGAAAGTCATTGTTCCTCGACACTCTGTAATGTAGCTATACCATTCTGAGCATTGATGACAGCGGCGTCTGGACTTGTTCACAATGCCTGGGTCGCCCAACCAAGCTGGTCGCAAAACGACAGGTCTACCCTTCTGAACAAATCACATAAACATGAACAGGTAGTCAGACCTTTTCACGGATCGATTGAAGTGCAAGAAGACGTGAATTATGTGTGACGATGGGTATAGGTCAAATGCAGGTGTGAATATTGACTGCGTAAAGTCGTTTTTTTTAATCATCATTTGCAAGAGGTTGCGCAAGCACTGCTAGTCGCAGGGCTGAATGAGACTTTACAATTATATTCTCTAAAATGCATGCCTATTGCTGTCAATGACCATATTTTCTCGCATACTGTTTGTCTACTGGCTGGTGCTGGTTTGTTTTGGCTAACAGCTAGTTACTGTCGAGTAGAGTTAGATATTTGTTGTTATGTCTGCAATATCGTTTTCATTCAATCCCAAGTTAATTATTGAAATGCAAGCAGTTAAAACAGCTGAACTTTGAAAACTCATATATGAATATTAAAAAGGCACTAATAAAATCATTTTGTTTCTAACCGAAACATCAAAATGATGCTGTGATTACCAATGTTATATCTTGCCGGAAGCTTCTCCTCCAAATTTTCAAGTAAGATACGACTGTTTCGGAAGTTTTGCGAAGCCAAGTTAGGTAATTGAAAGAAACCTTGCGTGGTGACACCCAAGGAATGAATGCAGGGCCATTCCATTTCGTAGAGTTCCCACTGCTCCATTTACCGGAGCTGCTGATGACGTCAGTGTTTGAACAGCGCTGCGCTTTCTGCGCCTCCTTTTCTATGTTTGTCTGTGGTTCCGCTGTCAATCTATCATAGGGTAAGCATGTGCGATTGGCCCACCACGAATACAGTTGTGAGACTCGCTAAATCGGTGTGCTCCATGCGCGCTACATTTTGCTGCGCATGTCAAGCTGGCCACGGCCGGGTGGGATAAAATGCGACGATGTTTTTTAAATATTGATTTTTATTAGACTACTTACAAATAATTATCAATACAGAAGCTTTCCATTGGTTGTAACGTATGTGCTACACGAATACTTCCACGTTGCTACCGTTCAAAATATTATTCTAAATGTAGGTATAAAAAATGCCCCAGATGCCTCATTTTGCCTCAACCTGCGAAGAAAAACGAGACGCTGCGTAGGGCAAAAGGAGACATCGTGGAAAAAGTTCATTCATTCAGTTTCTTTCGGTAGAAAGACAGCAGTAGAAATTTACTCGGTGTGTGCTCCGAGCATTGAATCTAGACAGAACCCGGTGTTGTGTTTCTCCTTGCAGATCAATCACCGTCAGTCTTTCATTGTGCTAATGTTGTCTTTTGTTGAACGCTTATAGTTCATTAATTTATTACACTATTGGAGGCTGGATATGTGCTGAGGGCCCTTCTTCACCTTTTTTGCTTTTATGCATAACTGCTGAGGCGTCTCATGACTTTAACATCATCCACGGGGTTTTGTGAAGCAATGAATTGAGAACTGTGCTACATTCAGATTTCTTAGTGTCTGTATTTTTTTTCTTCATTGAGAGTATTAAAAGAAACGTCGTTAAAAATCAATCCCAAGACGTGTTTGCAAATGACTTGCCTTGGTGGTGGTGGCAGAAAACATTTTATTACTTAAAATGTACCAGAGAGATGCGGCATATTGCATGCTTTAGTAGCAATACCCTATTCTGGGACGCCAATGAAATTGGCCGCTGCCTGAGGCGCCTCACCAAGGAGCATCGAGCATCCAAGGTGGAGCAGCCGAGCAGGTACTCCTCCCAAGCCTCTCTAGTTGGGATGGAGTTTAAATGCGAAGCATTTTTAGTGAACTTTGGCGACTTTAAATCTATCTATCTATCTATCTATCTATCTATCTATCTATCTATCTATCTATCTATCTATCTATCTATCTATCTATCTATCTATCTATCTATCTATCTATCTATCTATCTATCTATATTTTATCTGTCCTGATGGTTTGTATAAGGGGATCAATAGGCGAGAGCAGACCTATCTCGCACCCAGGCGCCTTTGGCGGTATACCCTCGCTCCCAGAGACACCATAATTTGTTTAGAACTGCCAAGACGCACCTCGCTAGCAAGGCATGCAGCGGCTCTGGGAGTTTAAATGCGAAAAAGCCTCTGTTCACGCTACTCTTGCTTATAAAATGTCATCTGATGCGACAAAAACCAGTGCCAGAAGAAGATATTGCAGAGCGCACTGCGCGTGAAGTTCACAGCGCATCGCGGCAATTATGCCAGGGCGGTGTTTTACGATTGCACAGATTTCCGTCCACAACAAAAAACACTGAGCTCTGCCACCTCAGGATATAATCGCAATCGACAGGAAAAACTAAGAGTCCAGTAAAGTGTACAAGTAAGTATATACAAATAGCGTTTATTCAAGCGACTCCAGCTGTTCCACTTTACAGCTGCGATTTACGTGCAGTATGCCTGTAGTATGCGGCACAAAACTATTGCCGTACACTTTCGCAGGCTGCATGTCAATACTAGCATATAGCACCGCCGTGGTGGTCTAGTGGCTAAGGTACTCGGTTATTGACCCACAGGTCGCGTGTTCGAATCCCGGCTGCGGCGGCTGTTTTTCCGATGGAAGCGGAAATGTTGTAAGCCCGTGTGCTCAGATATGGGTGCACGTTAAAGAACCACAGGGGGTCGAAATTTCCGGAGCCCTCCACTACGGCGTCTCTCATAATCATATCGTGGTTTTGGGACGTTAAACCCCACAGATCAACCAATACTAGCATATACGTATTACGACTCACGCGTGGATGCACGCACCGCGCATGTTTAGTACAACTGCAACGGCCGACTATCGCGATGCATGAACGGCGCGGAAAGCATGACTTTGGACTCGGTCGAACTGCGACATGCCTTGACTGTTCCTAGGTGAATCTACACGTGCTTTCGGCCGGCATCACCGCAGCATTTTAAAATCTTGTTCTGGCTGGTACTTTTGCACCACGTGTGTTTCGAGCGCCTAGCAGGACTAGTAATCGACACACATGCGGTCCATGAGCATAAGTTGGAGCCAGATACTAGCGCTACGTTGACGCTGGCTTGGCGTCTCTCATAATCATATGGTGGTTCTGGGACGTTAAACCCCACATATCAATTAACGTAAAAAAGTGTGCGTGTGCCACCTATCGTTTAGTACTTGGAATGTCCGCTGGATTGCGGTGCTTCTATATGGGGAATATATATATATTGTCCCCTTTTATTTTTGTTATATATAAATGACCTACCAAACCGGGTACGGTCCCGATAAGGTTGTTTGCCGACGACTGTGTTGTTTATAGCAGAATCGAGACTGAACATGACCAAGTTAATCTAAACAACAATCTTCAAAGAATAAAGGATTGGTGCGAAGAATGGCAAATGAGTTTGAACACAGAAAAAACAGTCTTTATGACTATAACTAGAAAGAAAGCACCTCTAGATTACAACTACCAGATTGGCAATGCTTTCCTTAAGCGTGTACAAAACTATAAATATCTTGGGTTATGGTTCACGCCCGACCTCCGGTGGAACACTCATATTGATAATGTATGCTCCAGGGCTACCAAGACACTGTATAGCCTTAGACGTAATCTTTATACCGCCCCATCTGATATAAAGTGTCTTGCTTACAAAACCCTTGTCAGACCTATTATCGAATATGCTAAAATTGTCTGGGACCCTTACACTAAGACAAACTGCAATAAAATAGCAAAAATACAGCGACTTGGTACGAGATTTATTTTTAATAAATATCGCCGACATCATTCACCTACTGAACTTTGTAAAAAAGCTGGACTGGATAGTCTTGAACTTAGGACGAGGATTGAGCGTCTGAAATTCCTCTTCCAGTTAATTCATAATCATTTTAAACTAAACTATTCAGATTACTTCCAGGTCAACACACAAGAACACTCCAGACATCGCCATAATATGTACATACCACCCCTAGTCCCACGTAACGATTGCTTTAAGTTTAGTTACTTTCCACGTGCTATTGAAGATTGGAATTTGCTGCCAGAGTCTATAATTGGTTGTTCCTCGCTTACATCATTTGAACAGAATCTAAAACGTTTATTTTCTGAATAACAGTGGTGTGCGTGTGTACTTTTTGGTTGCATGAGACTGTAGTAGTTGTCTTTCAAATCTTCAGCATGGTGCAAAAGTGCCGCCTCAAATGCGTCATGTGGTGTTCTGCGCGTATGTATTGCATTGCATGTGTGTTCCATTTCTTGTTATGTATAACTTCGAGTTGCTGCTCACAATAATACCGAGAAATTATCTCGAGACCTGTACGGTACTTCTTTTTCGCAAATAATTGTTTGTACCTCCACCCTGTAACGGCCCACTTCTGGGCTAACAGTATAAATAAATGAAATGAAATGAAATGAAATGATGAAAAGATGCGAGATGGTGGTACTTGGAGTGTTGAATGGATGGATGAACGGACACAGAGGCAGATGCATGGATGGACGCATGAACGGATGCATGGACGAACGCCGGTACGGACGCACGAACAGACGCACGCACGGACGGGCGCATCGACGCATGGACGGTCACACAGACGGACGCATGGACGGACGGATCCAAGAACGAATGGACGGAAGAATGCGTCGCCCCACTCTCCATCATTCACTCTGTGGATATGCTGCCATTTTTTTACCAATTCAGTGCCTGTTATAAAATTGTTTTTGCAAATGGTTGTGGCAATGGGAGCCCACAGGTTTGACTGCCTTGTGTGGAGACCCTTTGTTCAACCGAGGATTGAAAAGAGTGTGTTTGAACGTGAAATGAAGCGGAGCTTCGGGCTTGGACTCGGGCAGACGCCTGAGACTGCAATAAAACGTCTCTTTACCGGACTACAGCTTTTCCTTCGGACTGCCATAGAGCACTCGAGTCATCGAGGAGCACCAATTCCGAACCTCAAATACTTTCCCTCCTAAGCTAGGGAAGAAGATAGTCTAGGAGAAAGAAATTAACTAAGATTGTCACCGGGACGAAGACAAGCGTTTGAGTTTGTTTCAGCGTTTCCTTGAAGAGACATTTTCGAGGCACGATCAAAAAATAGTGGAGTATACACGTATAGAAAATATTTAAGGCCGCTAAGTGTTCTTGCGCAGTTTATGACGCGTGAGATTGCGTTTGTAGAGCGGCAAGTTTGTTCCCGTTGATTGAAATACCTGCTAAGTGGTTTCGTGAGTTTTACTTGGTAGCTTCTGACTGCAAAGTTGTGTGATGCTTTTGCTGAGAACTTTGTTTTTGTCGCAAGCTTTTGCTTAACTCGGTCTTTGGAACGCCACGGGCGTTGTTAATACGCTAAAAAAACCAACGTTTAAATTATGCCTCGTTTCGTGGTGATTTTAGGTGGGCCGATACGCCAGCCGTTGGAATCTGCCTGATG
Organism: Rhipicephalus microplus; assembly: GCF_043290135.1. Taxonomy (NCBI): domain Eukaryota; kingdom Metazoa; phylum Arthropoda; class Arachnida; order Ixodida; family Ixodidae; genus Rhipicephalus; species Rhipicephalus microplus. The sequence continues at coordinate 12,137,639 of NC_134703.1, read as the reverse complement.
ACTGCCTGCCCAAGAACGTAATCAGTGACCCTTTTCATTTCAGGTGAGTCAAACGGGCAGCTTTCATGGAGAGTATTGAGACCTATACTCTACGAATGACTGGCCCTCCTAGGGCAAACTGTTCACATATTTGGTGCAATAGGTACTCCTAATAACAATTCCGAATCGAACCTGTGATGTGCAGCTACGAAACGCGTTATTTGCAGCCCACTGTGCCGATGCGTGTGAAAGCGCCTCTTCTGGGAGAAGCGGTGGCGTCAAAGTGGGAGCGAGGTGAACTAGGCGCTTGATTTGGTTGATGTGTGGTGTTTAACGTCCCAAAACCACCATATGATTATGAGAGACGCTGTAGTGGAGGGCTTCGGAAATTCCGACCACCTGGGGTTCTTTAACGTGCACCCAAATCTGAGCACAAGGGCCTACAAAATTTTCGCCTCCATTGGAAATGCAGCCGCCGCAGCCGGGATTCGAACCCGCGACCTGCGGGTCGACGAGATGCACTAGGCGCGTCCCGCCGCTTCGGCGGCACACAGCAGGCCGTATCTTGTTTTTTTTTTTTTTTTTATCCAGCGGCCGGGGTACTACGTCCACCACTTCGCGCAGCTGGGATGATTTTAAAGTGACATACCAACCTTCTTTATTCAACGCGAATGAAGAAGGTTGATAAGTCACTTTATATGTCAATCGATTCCCGCTGTATGTGGGATCTGTCATTTGTTTCTGTGTGGCATGGCTGTCAGCGGCATGTGGCCGAAGTGTTCTTAAAAGTTAAATACTGCTCCGTTTCTTTGGTTAATTATGTTGCTTCACACGCTGTTTGTTTTTTTTAACCTGGTCTCGAGCATTGCTAGCCTAGCTGCAGGCTTTTAAACACACACAGAGCTGAGTAAAGAAGGAAGGGCGTGCAAATAGAACACGGCAAACAACTGAAGGAGCATACAACAAAAAAGAAGGCACCAAAAGTTATCTGCAATATGCGAACCGTTCAGTATGGCGTTGTTCTACGCAGGGGACAATCGTAGATGCATTTGGTTTCCCCTTTATGCAGGGTCACTGACGGTTGGCCATCGATATGTCAACCCTAAATCATCATACGCCGTTTCAATCAATCATCATTTCTACGTCGGTAAAAAACTGCGCATTGTTCAAATTATGAAGTGTGCTTACACTATCGACAATGTAAAGAAAGATTAGAAGGTGAGGCTCCTATCAGCGATGGCTTATGTTCCGATAATTTCTGGTTAATACAGCTCACAGTTAAAAACAGCTCCATCGTTTATTAAGCTACAGAACTGAAGGATAACCCAATAACTGCCGGAGCACAGTTTAACCCCCCATGTTCTGATTATTTTTTTTTTCATGAAGTTACGCGTATTGAACCAAACAGCTGCACCCAGCTGTCAAAGTTTACGTTGAGCTTTCGCTACGTTGTGGAAGCATGCGAAGGGAAAAATTGCGAAAGCAGTTATATTAGTCAGCTACACAGATCAAATGCTCGAGTGGTAACTCGTTTATATTGCGTCACAAGCGCGAAAGTGCGTTTCTGTTTCCTTTTTTTTTTTCGTTTTGGTACCTTCATGTCAGAGGTGACGATCATATGTGAAAACCTGGTGCTGTACATCACGTAGAACAAACCTGGAGTGCACGGCGCTTGTCGACGGCTTCTACCATCCAGGTAATGTAGTAATTGTCGAAGTCGTCCTCCCGCATGTATCGGTAACGGTACTGCATTGCCCTGAAGGATTTAAAAACAAAAAGATGGCACTCGTTGTGAGACATATCTCGGAGCTGACAGCTGCAGAATTCTGACAGGAGCACGTTTCAGTGTGCTGAAACTTCATCGTACATCAGAAACCATAGCGCACTTCCCGAACACAACACGGGATGACTCCAGAACAATCACTTTGCTGATCCTGCGCATATATAAACACGCATCCGAAACTACAACAGGAAAACAACTGACAGAAAGCAAGAAGGTGAATCGACCCATGTCGTCTAAGCCAAACGATGAAGCTCTTTCTTAGGTTAAAAAAAAGAGACAGCATGCTGACGCACTCCTTACATGTCCATGATATCTTAGACGCCTCTGCGATTCCGCTCGTAATCTGGTTGAAGGGGCGGTGCAGAAGAAACTGTCTGATTTAAGATAGGCAAACGCTAAAAGAGAGCTTAGCGCCACATTTCTCACAATGGGCAACAAGTAGGACAGATAAGTGTGGTTTAACGTCCCGAAACCACCATATGATTATGAGAGACACTGTAGCAGAGGGCTCCGGAATTTCAACCTCATGGGGTTCTTTAACGTGCACCCAAATTGGAGAACACGGGGCCATCACTTTCGCCTCCATCAAAGATGCAACCACGCAGCCGCGATTCGATCCCGCGACATGCGGGTCACATTTGCAGCAAGTGGTCCACTACGGCAGCATTGACACTTTAGTGCTCTTCTCGATCAGGCATCTGCTAGTCTTGCCGACGTCATCTTTTTTTTCACGTCACAGTGAAGTTTCGTAAACAACGCCTCTTGTGGATACTACGTAAATAGAAGGCGTTACCTATAGAAATGCCGCCCACTTCCGCCACAGTGGGGAACTCGAGTAAATACGTCGCAGAGTGGTGGGTGTAACGCGTGAATGTTGCGTAATTGGGTATGGCTTGGGAATGCTTCATTGTTATTTCATCTTCGTTATTCCTATTTATTGACTGATGAAGAAGCATTGCTTCTACGAGTGGTGGGACGCTGATGTGCAATTTCAATGTTTACAAACACAGGCCCTAGAAGACATCCGGTTTTGTACGCCGATGTGCATTGATAGCATTGGTAGACAACAAAAGCTTTAGCAAATAAATAGCCCGCTGATTTTCTACAGCTTCATTCACTAGTTTGGCAAAATAAGCCTGCGAATTTAATCCAGCCAGCACGGTGTCCATAACTAGCCGGAATGTCGCGGGCGTCAAGCAAAGACTAAATGGCATTACCTTAAACACGAAGAGGCCGTCTGGTGTAATAAACACAATCTTCTCTCGATCTGTCTCGTCGACTTCAATTTCTCAATAGCTGGTCTTGAGGTTCATCGACAAAAGATACTTCGCGTAGTGTAGTGGATCCCGGGTGTCGACAATACGTGGGAGAGGGTGCACATCCTCTTTAGTGATTTTGTCAAGGCGGCGTTATTCGACGCAAAAACGTAGGGTTCCGTCCTCTCTCTTCACTAACACTACTGATGACGCCACGGACTGTTGGATGGCTGAATGTTGTCGTCACGTAGCATTTCGTCGACTAAACATGTTTCCTCATGGCCTCGCGTTCACGTGTCGAAACTCGATACGGCCTCCGTCGAAGTCTTCGGGCACTTTCTCCAGTTGTGATACGATTTCATGACTGTGGTTTTTCAAATTCTTGATGAAGACGAGGAAAAGCAGGGTCTTTAGCTGGTCTTGCTCGCGCTTCGGATGGCTCGGGTTGACGTAGAAATCTGGTTGGGGGCCCAGATTCGTCAAGCTTCGGCAGCATCGAAGACAGTGAGAGAATCTCTGGCGTTCGCGAATTCGTCGAAGTAGGCGACCGTCATACGAACATTGAAGTGCCTTTATTCGTGGCCGAAGTTTGTCAGCACTGCCTTTGTGTGGCCGTCACGCAGCTCAGCTACGCCTCTTGGGATACAAATCTGACGGTTAAAGAGCAGGTGCTGATCACCATCGATGATGCCTTCAAGGTTGTCGGCTTTTTTGGTGCCGACGGAAATGGTCATGCTGAAGAAAGGCCCCAAGGTGACCTGCTCTTCTATCACATTCATTGCGTGATTTTCCGGCGTCGTGTAGGGTGGCAGATCTTTTTCTGAGGTTAGTGTTATTGATTCAGACCTCAGAGCAATGACGGCGCCATGGTGCCTTATGAAGTTCATTCCGAGTATGCGTTACTGGAACACATTTGTAAGATAACAAAACTCGCAGGATAAGTCCGGTCGTTCATTGGGACTCTGGCTGTGCAAACTCCTACCGGCGTTATCCGGTGGCCTCCAACAGCCTGGGTTTCGGCTCCATTCCAAGCAGTCCTTAGTTTCTTCAGCTCGAAGACGAACGGCCCACTGATAACGGAATAGCCGACGCCAGAGTCGACGAGAGCGGTGACGTTGTGACCATCGATGAGAATGTTGAGGTTGCTAGTTCGTCGCCTGACGTTGCGATTGGGTCGTGGCGTCGGATCCCGGCTACGACGGATTGTACCACTGTTTCGACGTTGCGTCATCAGGTCTTCTTGAGGCATAAATTTGCGACGTCGGGGCTACGTTGAGGTGGTGGCGGGTTCTTGAAGTTTCGTCGTGGCATCGTCGTTGGTGGTGGAGGATCTTCGGCAGTTCGTCCTACAGCAACCACACTTTTATTGGTTGCTGCCCTTAGTTCCGTACCTTAGTTTTCCGAGTATGGGCTCGGGAAAGGGCCTGGAGTAGGACCGGTGTACTGGCCGCGTTGGGGTAACATGTAGCGGCCTGGCCACGGTGAACGGTATGGTCGTCGGGGTTTCCATTTTAGTCCTGTGAGGTAGTCAGTGATATCTTGAGGTTGTTCACTTGAGCTCGGACACGGCGCGTGCACTTCGAAATCCTGCAGCTCTATTTGTTGGTTCTGGCAGCGGCGGCCAGCTTCCCCGTAGTGGGCTGTGGTCGGGAGCGCACCAAACGTCGGTCTGCTTCGGTGTGTTTCGCTAGTCGGCTGACGGGTGATATGAGGACGGTGGGGATGGCAGTGTTGTCTGGCGGCGAAACTACGGCGATGCAGCATCCTGGTGTCGGCGACGAGAAGGGGTCTGACGGCGGGTGGCTGCGGCATAGCTCATGACTTGAACCCGCTGCTGTGGAAGCTTCGGGACGCCCTGCGATGGCTGGATCTCCGGGCGTACGACGTCCGCGGTGGAGTTAACTTGAGGTTGTGCTGAAGGTAGCAATTTCCGCAGCTCTCGTTGCCGGTTACTCTGATCGTCTCACGCATTTCGGTGGTTCCTGGCACTTTGAGTCGACGCAGCTTGTAGCTGAGAAGCTGCGGTTGTATTGCTATGTCCGCCTCTCGAACGTCTCCTCAATTGTAGATGCTTCCGAAGCGAATTCGGCAACCGTCACGGGTGGGTTCCCGATCAATTCGGCGAAGACTTCTTGCTTGACACCCCTCACAAGGAAGCTCACTTTCTTCTCCTCGGTCATGTTGCGATCGACGTGACGAAACAGCTGGGTCATCTCTTCGACGAAGATGTTCACGTTTTCATTGGGAAGTTGCACACGTGTCTCAAAGGCAGTAGTGGCACGTTCCTTATGAATAACGCTCTCTAAGGAGCTCAGGAACGTCGTCCGAAAGAGATCCCAGGTTCGTAGTGTGGATTCCCGAGTATCAAACCACGTCTTCGCGGCGTCTTCTAGATAAAGGTGGACGCTGTGCAGTTTTTGTTCGAGGTCCCAACTGTTCAAGGCAGCGACTCAATCGTGGGTCACCAGCCTGCTTTTGGATCTTGGGTGATAACGAAAAATGGGAGGCTCATTGGCTGCTGGAGCAGGATGGGTGCAACAGGGGCTGTCATCGTCACAGTGGGCAAGGTCAGGTTTTTAGGATTCCGGGTTGGGTCAGGTAGAGGCCAAAACTCTGGTGGGAGCCCTTACTGCCTGAGGCTGCCTCACTGCTCAGCGTTGGTGTCGATGTCCCCTTGACGGTGTAGGCTCGGCCCGCAGCTGGAGGGGGGCGTTTGGTACATGGATAGAAAGGCACCTCTACCCGATGTCACGGAGTTGTGACGCAGACAAAGGGAGCAGACTGGATAATCAGATGAAACTGTTTATTTGGCCGAACCTGCTCTGTTTATTTGGCCAGCCTTTATTTGGTCAAATGAAACTGTTTGTTTCGCCGAACATTACAGAATGGTCTGTAATGCTCGCGAAGTAGGCGTAATTTTAACAAAGCGATCTACTATAGTCCTGAAGCTTCTTGAACACTGCAGGCGTGGTTTACGCCCAGAATTTCAAGTTGTGTAACTGGCTTAAGGAAGAAATGAGGCGACAGACAGACACATAGATAGATAGATAGATAGATAGATAGATAGATAGATAGATAGATAGATAGATAGATAGATAGATAGATAGATAGATAGATAGATAGATAGATAGATAGATAGATAGATAGATAGATAGATAGATAGATAGATAGATAGATAGATAGATAGATAGATAGATAGATAGATAGATAGATAGATAGATAGATAGATAGATAGATAGATAGATAGATAGATAGATAGATAGATAGATAGATAGATAGATAGATAGCAAATTGTCTGCAGATACGAAAAGAAAGGCTTCGCATTGAAGAGAAAGAAGCATCGCAAGACAGCGACTGTTTGATGACTTCCTGGGTAAGCACTACTGTGCACGCTGGGTGTTAACCAGTGCAGTTGGTATGACGCAACAATGTGGGTAGGTCCATCTCCATGGGCTCACGAGATCAGCGGGAGAAGCCAAGACGACGCTGATGAAGGCAGTGTAGCCATTTGGTTGTTCCTGCTATGACGTAAGCCGTTCCGAAACCCGGAAAATTAAGTCGCCGCGTTTTTTGCACGTCCAATTACAACAGCGTCTGGTTGCTAATTTAATTATGTTATTGACAATTTCGATCACGAACCACGAAGTGACTATGCAAACGAGGCACAAGTTCGGGAAAACATGGATGATTTAAGAGACAGGTAACAGCTGCCGCCAACGTCTCGAGAAGTGATGTTACCTCCTTGAATTCGGCAAACAGCTTGAAGAGGATTCGTCGAAATGACGGCGATACCCACTTTTCAAAGACATAATCACGTGGCACCTCATAAGAGATGTTCGATGTCTGGATTAGAAATGCCCTCCTCACTTACAGCAGCGTACCGTTCATATGGCGGGGTCAGCTGCCAATAAGCCCCGTAACCGCTACACCAACGCAGCGGAGGTGCAATGTTATCGTGGTTTTGCTTACGCGCTTAGTCTGTCTACATTCATCTAAACTCCGCATCAATCATATATCCTTTAATGCTGGAAGCAATTACACCATGAGATATTCATACTAACCGTATCCTGTGTGACTCATAAGACCGTCACGGTTTCATAGAGGCTATGTGTTTTGAGTATGTCATATAGTTTAAAGTTAGAGCGACGAAGTCCAGGCAAGTACATACATTGATCATCGTTCATAGGTCGACTTATCCACTCCTACAGCCACTATCACCAGCCCCTTGTATCTTTTCGAAAAAACTCGGTGGCCCGAGAACGCATGGGCTGGGTGGAGCCGAGTCCCACCGACTGCAGCATCACTGCTTCTCCAAGGTTGGATGACTCCAAGAGAATCCGCAACGGATGCCAAAATTAAAATGAAGCGACGCCTCGGGGTTAAATGTGTGAAGCTCTAAGATTGCATCAGGAACACTTGACAATCGTAATAGCCATAACATTGGGCATTAAGAACAAGTCCCGCTGATCATAGAGGTCCACTGAACTTCGGGTCAACTTCCTTCGGGTGCGTTTAGGGTCGAGAAAGAAAAAAAAGTTAGGAGTTGCTAAAGCTCCGCCTTTAAGATTTGAAAGGGATAGCGATAGTCTTGTCTTAGTGCGTACTTTCAACACATAGTGTCATTATGAAACCTTCTCGAACTTTCCTTTGATGATGATGATGATGTGTGGCGCTTTGTGACGCAAGGGCCAATTGATGCCCAAAGAGCGCCATTTCGATGAGTATAGAGATGCGGACAATGATATGTTGCGTGGCTGCATAGGGCCTTAAAATTCCTCGCGATAATGCGGGTAAAAACATAAGTATTAAGATCATGACAGTGGCGTGATATGCATAGTAAAAAGGGTGACAAAGGTTTTGATAATAAAAACATGAACTTTCCTTTCCTTTGTGGGATTAGGTGCAATTGCGTGTGTGCATTTTGTAGTGGGTGACCGGTTTTAAACCACGAAGCAATTATGATAATCACATGTTCTAACACCCGACAGCAATGGGCGCTTGTGCCACGCATTATTACTGCAATATTTTATGTTGTATTCTGAAGCATGTATACAGGACGCATGTGCTTGTAATGCTTGAAAGTTACTTTATTTGCATTTCCAAGAAGAGGAAGTTATTTCCACTGTGTTCCCAAGCAGATGTATGGCTGTGTGGAACATCCACTTACCACGCAAACGACCTGGGTTCGACCCCCACTCTGACCCAGGATTTTTTCAGTTGCATCATTCTTAATTTCTCGGACACGCATAAGATGATGATTTTTCGCTCACTTCCAATGATGCCAACGCCAGAATTTCTGCGATACGAGCTCTTTACCGCTATCGCGTTAAAAAAATTCACACCCTGTAGTCTAACTTATCCCAAGGTATACGTGCGCTTTCGGTATCAGTTGACGTGGTTGTTATGCCTGCTCTTGACAAAGTGCGTGGGCCAATCGAAGCGATTGGCACAATAAGAGCCTCTCGGTGGAAATGCCGACGCGAAAAGCAACAGCCTCCCCTGGGTTCGGGCGACGTATTGTGCGTTAACTTTGTTTCTTCGCGCAATTTTTCTTTTTCAACGTGACAGACCGATGGAACCCGTAAGCTAATATAGAAGAATGTGGAAGCTACAGAGTCGCAATATCGTCTCGGACACCGAATGATCACACAGTCTGGTTTCGGCAAATGGTACTGCCATTCCAGACATAGCAACTGTTTATTGAAAAAAGGGCAGCACACGGGAGCAGAAAAGCGATATACTTCTGAATTGGCCACATGACAAGCCTAAAGCCTCAAACAAACTATTTTTCCGGCAACAAAATTTTAAATAAAGCAAACAAAGAGAGCTAATAAGAATGCTGTCAACTTGTTCGAAGCGCGCGTAGGCACATGCGATTCAAAAACAATCACACATGAATACGTGGCGCAGAATAGGGCGAGCATGTGCGCCCCTCCGGCAATTGATCTGATTTCAAGTATCGCCGTCAAATTTGATTCTCAAGCGTGCTGTGGCGCGACGAGGCTGGAAGACTCGAGAGCGGGTGTGTGAGGGGCATCTCACTGTCGGTTCCTGTTAGCGCGGAAACAGCGAGAGTTCTTTCAGGTTTCACGGAGGCCCATGCAAAGTGCAGCCGGGGGTCAGCGGGACGCTTCCGGATCGTGCGTGCTAATCGCGCCGCGTTCATTATAATGGGGGACCAGTGGTTTTCCCAGCCATTACGAAAAGAGTGCGATGCATGAAAACAAAAAAAAAAACACAAGCGGCCCGTCCCTTCCCCTGGTGTACGTACGAATAAAGCTGGTCAGCTTTAAAAAGTCTGCACTCCGAGCGGAAGAAGAACCCAAACTAATACCAGACATCAGGAGCGAGTCCGCACTTGATGTGGCGTGTGAAAGTCCGGGCGAAGTGGTGTAATGCTTTATCGCTAAGTTATCAGGCGTGCAGTATCTGCCGGAAAAATGCTGGGAATCTGGCCACGCATGCGCGCTTGAGAATGAAGAGAGGCAGAAAATAGAGGTCTGAAAGGTTAATTACGTTGTTCCCTGCCCAAGGAAACGAAAAAGCGGACACAAAAACGGATGGATAGATGAAAAACAAGTGGTGCACACACATTGTGATATTAATTGTGCAATCGCATACGGCCTGTGGGCTCAGTTGTGCTTATGCAGAAGTGATCTTATGAAGAAGTAATCGCACCACTGATCTTTGCCAGCAACGCAGATGATGATCCGGACCTTGATTCTAGCATTCCTTTTTAAATGCGAAGCATTTCTTAGCGACCTTCGGCGACATTGAGCGTATCTATCTATCTATCTATCTATCTATCTATCTATCTATCTATCTATCTATCTATCTATCTATCTATCTATCTATCTATCTATCTATCTATCTATCTATCTATCTATCTATCTATCTATCTATCTATCTATCTATCTATCTAGCCGCATAAGACATTTAGCTCTAGCTCTCCTGGCAGTTCCTATAATAATATCGATACCGAACTCAGTATGACTTAGCATGATGGTATGAAGAACATATTTGACTAGCCATAACATGAAAATCATTACATGTATGTCATGAATGTCATGATTTACATTTCATGATACTGCAGCTCTTGCGGTGGTTTCGTTCACATGGCATGTTGCAAAACAGGTATGGTATGACATGATTGCATGCCAAACACAAGTGCCCAACCCTTACATGAAGATCATGACATGGGTGTCATGTAACAACATCACTACATGCCACGTTCTTGATACAATCTCGGCCTTTTCGCTAGCGTCACATATACCAAATTTGGTACTACGGTACGTGAATCAAGGACGAAGGTATGATACTGGTGCAAACATGATAAACACAAGATGTGTGCCATGCAACAACATGACTACATGCTACGCTCATGATGCGCTGGCGACCGTTTCGCTACCTTCACACGTACCAAACTTGGTGTTACGCGACGCGAACGGAGGAAATGCGTAAATTACACATCCAAAGATGATAATCATGACATGCGTGTCATGTAACAACAGGGCATACCTACATGCCACACTCATGATGCGCTCGCGGCCGTTTTGCTAGCTTCACACATGTCACATTTGGTATTACGTGCCGTCAATGAATGACGAATGTATGTGACTGGTGCAAACATGATAATCATGAGATGTGTGTCATGTGAGAACATGACTACATACCAAAGTCAATGCGCCAATACATTTCGACGTGAAGCGGTTCGCGTGCTCGTTGGCGTTCATTTCGTCACGTCACGCCAGCGTTGCCACGCCAGGCGCCGGATCTGTCATATACTCACAGGCGCATGCCGCGCTGCGTTGCTTTGACGCATGCACGTTTCAGGGCGTCCAGCGTCCCTCCGTCACGAAAAGAGGGAGACCCAGTGTTGTCTGGGTAACACATCGGGCGCGAAATGCGGCAGGTCGTATTTTGCGCCAGTTGCCGTTGGGCCGCGCTGACGGACGCTGGTTGCGCATCGCGTCAGACTATAGAGTGCTCGCGTTATTCTAACGTAGCCTCGTTGTGCCCAGCGTGCGCGCGTGTCAACGCTACATTGGAGTACATCGAGCCCTTCATGATGCGCTCGCGGCCGTTTTGTTAGCTCCACATATACCAAATTTAGTGTTACGCAACGTCGATGGATGACGAAAGTATATGACTGGTGCAAACATCATAATGCTGACAAGTGTGTCATTTAGGAAAATTACAACATACCATGCTCATAGCATGCTCGTGGCCGTTTCGCTAGCTTTACATATACTAAATTTGGTATCACGTGACGTGAATAGATAACGAAGGTAAACGACACTTCAAACATGATAATCACGACACAATAGTCATGTACGGCCTCATTCACCTCCACCTCGTAACATTGTGCTGATTTTAGAGTGACATATCAACCTTTCTTTATCGTGTTTCGTATATCATCGATTCCCGCAGTACGAGCGATCTGCCAATTCTTTTAGGGGGAAGCGTTATCGTAAAGTCTGTATTCGGCTGTATTTTATTTTTGTTTGATGGCCAGTGTGTAAAAAAATTGCCCGCAGCTTCCCTCGGGGGAACACTGAGGAGGATGCGGAGCATATAATTGGTTAACGGGGTGTTAAAGTGCGACTTACTTGGGTCGATGGCTAAATTGGTTAACGTGGTTGTGAAATGGGGTGTTAAATTGCGACTTACTTGGGTCGATGGCTAAATTGGTTAACGTGGTTGTAGGAGGGGGTGTTAAATGAGTGAACACGTACACACGTATGCGAAAGGGTGGCGCTGGTCGAAGGGACGTCGATCATTGTGTTTGTGGATTCGTTGGAATTCATTTCACCGCGACCTTGGACGTCGACGCGCCGTACAAACCAACCGACGAGCGGCAACTGAGCGAGCGAGCGCCGACCTTGAGTATATATACAGCACGACGGCGCATGCACTGTCAGCTGTTGAATGTTCTCGAAGCGCGACGCCACATGCGCGTCCACTGGAGAATCAGGAGAATTGTAGATGTCGAACGCGGTGTGTAGAGGAGGAAGGGTGCACAGATGGTGGAGGAGTGAAGCGCGCGCGGTGTGTAGAGGAGGAAGGGATGCACAGATGGTGGAAGAGTGGGCGACGGCGCGACGGCGCATGCGCGCGCGTCAGCTGTCGAATGTTCGAGAAGCGGTGTGGACGGCGCGGACGGCGCGGACGGCGCACTACAAGGCGCGAGTATAAGATGCTCCGCATCTAAAACTTGTTTGCGGGTCTCGTCACAATGGAAATGCGGCGTGAAGCACATTGTCCGTCCCACTAATAAGGTGTCATCCAACCTCACTCGATGCAGCAAAGTCACGCCGCGCCAAGGTAGACCGAGTTGCAGCCGAAGGTGCCAAATAAAGACACAGAGAATGTAGTTGTGACTTGGCATATATTACAGTACATTCTTTTCCATCAATTGTGTTACCCCCGGTGAACTTGTGTAGGAGTGCAAAAGGCGGAAGCACCATCTCGCGTCTGAGCCATGCTTCAAGGCAGAAGGAAAGTCGGAGAGGCAAACAACTCCGCGTCCAAGTTGAAGAAGAACGCGCAGCTATCGCAACGAATACCTACGCCTGTAAAGGGCCGTCGTTCCACTAGGGAGAGTGTTAGACTAGCAGGGCGTGACCTAATAATAATAATAATAATAATAATAATAATAATAATAATAATAATAATAATAATAATAATAATAATCTGCACATTCCACGCCTTGTGGGAACTGATGTGATGCGAATCAGTTGGCGAGTAAACGACCTCTAATGAAATTAGCAGCGCCGCCTAGTTAACGCCGCAGTAATCTCCGGTGATATCATGGTTGTATCAGGTCAACGCCTCCCTATTTCTTCAAAATAAAGTGATGACGCGCGCTCCTCAACGGGACAAGTCGGTCCGCCTTAGTTCGGAGAGCGGTTGTGATGCGACGCTACATGGAGTGTAGCGCTGCTTGCGTCACACGTGCTTCCGAGAGCTTTCTGCCGGAGATGCGATAGGCGTGTTTCCCACTCCAATACCACACGCCTGTCAGATTTTTTTCCTTCGTACTGCGTCTTTGTGGCTCGGAGCATTGCCACGGGCGCCTCACAGCGCAGCGCATTCAGTAGCGTTGTCGTCACGCTTCCCCACTGGTGGCCCGCGTAGCGCTACGAAAGGCAAGACGCTATTTCACAACACCGTATCTCTTCCAGAGCTAGCGTGACCGCCAACATTGCGAACGAGGACACGGAGCCTTCATGTGCGGGCCGCCTACGCTTGAGTCGGCACGCCAATTAAGGCTCCCTAAACGAGGAATGTAAAACAAGCTTCCCCACGAATATGCACACAATTGAACGAAAAATTACCCCATATGATTTATGTAGTGAGGCACCACATGATGGGTTCTCTCCCCCACGATCCCAAAGCACGCATGAAGGCTAGGTCATTGGCGGAAAGGGCTAGAGAGAGGGTGGTGAATGGCTGGGTCAGGCGCATCTGGCCGACATTGATAAAATAGAGGAGGCGTTGGTCAGGTGGAGCAGACGACACCGTGCGCGGGCGCGCGGAGCAAATGTTTTCGCATACTCTGTCGGGAATGCGACTGCACAACACCTGTCATTTTCCATTTATTTTATCGTGATCAAGATACCGCAACACTGCTGTCTTCCTTTTTGCAATCAAGGTGGAGGTATCAAGAGCAATGGAAAGAAGGTATGTCTATTTTTCATATATGTAACAAATCTTCTGTTGAAGTTCGGATCGACTCGCAAAAGCATATGGAAAAGCTGTTCAGCGAGATCGATCATTTAGCAGCAAAATTTCTTTTCGTATCTAAGAAGTGTAGTATGTGCATCTTGACCCGAAAACGTGATAGTTTACATATATACGTTTTGTTACACAATAGCGCGATTGGTACGACAGCATCGCGTTTTTAATAGAATAGGGTGGGCAAAAAATTTTCAAAAACTCGTTATTTTATTTCTGCTGCATTTTAAATCTGCAGCCTTTTCAGAATTATAATAAGTCATTTGTTTGTCTTAGCGCAGTTTTTACCTCTAAAAATTACACAATTTAAAACATGTGAGGCGGACTGCAAAGGCACATACCTACGTAGCAAGGTATCCATTGCAGTTCAAGCATCATAATCATATGAAGAAGTTACAGTTTGCAAACAGGAGTGCATGTGGCACATCAAGAAAAGAATGTGCCCAGAGTTGCGAAAACGAAAGAAAGCAAAGGCATCAAGCCTTCGTCGGGAAATCTATATCTGGTCAGTGAAGTCTTAGTCTTGTCATCATTGGCAGGCACCAAAACTATTAGACCAATGAAAGAAATATAGACAGTTTTCAGGACATGCGAAAAGCTGCCCGGTCCACATATTTTCACATGGAATCAAAGAATACCAATCAATCCCACGACCTTTTCTCGAAGGACTCCGAGACTGTGTCAATTCAACAAAGCCCAACTGAATAGTGAACCATTCGTTCATAAAGAACACCTTCCAGAGGCTGTTAAGCCAAATTTTTTGGAACTAGTTCATCCAGAATGACTTTCTAAAAGCCCCCGTGGAAAAACTCAAAACCACAACGGGCCATTGGATTGTCGTATGCGGGTGCGTTCCAGAAAAAAAAATGTTTTCCTCGAACTCCAAACACTGTAATTATGCACTCCTGATGCTGTGTTCACTTTTAAAGATGGCAGCATAATCCGTGGGAATGTGCTGAACTATTTTGCAATTTTAATAGGGACCTGCACAGTGCAGGGCCTACGCATTCTTTAACTGCGCCGACACTAATGTGCTGACACGGCTGCATAGCAGGTGAGAAATGAGGCTCCCCAGGCAAAGCGTTTCAACACTAAAAGAAAAAAATATGAATGCGGTGATAAGTATGTGGCAGGGGCCTATTGAACAAGTGCGCGAATGTACTGTCATCTCGTTGTAATTTGGAAATAATGCAGAGAGAGAGAAAAAAAACTTTATTATATCTATATACTGGGAGTATGAGGGAGGTGGCCTGGTGCGATCCACCTCTCACAAACACTAGGTGGGCTCCTCATTACAGAAGCGTATTGGCGTCCAAAGCGACTGGGACTCGGTTACCCAGGGCCTTCTGGCTCGCCAGGTCAGAGCAGCCGAGCAGGGCCGCCTCCCAGTTTTCCCGGGTGGGGTGCGGTTTTGGTGTGAGGTGAGGGGTTGACTGGCATTCCCACACCATGTGAAAGATGTCCGAAGACTTTTCCGCACAGTGGGAGCATTTTCCTGTACAGGCAGGATCGATATAATAAAAAAATGGCAGCATATACACGGAGTGAATGATGGAGAGTGGGGCGAAGCATTCGTCCGTCCATTCGTTCTTGCTTCCGTCCATCCATGCGTCCGTCTGTGTGACCGTCCATTCGCCCGTCTGCGCTTGCGTCTGTACGTGCGCCCGCACGTCCATCTGTGCGTCCGTCCCTGCGTTCGTCCATGCATCCGCCCCATCGTTCGTCCATGCGTCCATCCGTCGGTGCAGCCATCCGTGAGTCCGTCCATGCATCTGTCTGTGTGTCCGTTCGTCCATCTATTCAACTCTCCAAGTACCACCATCTCGCACCTTTTCATCATATATTCCCCATATAGAAACACCGCCATCCAGCGGACATTCTAAGGACTAAACGAGAGGTGGCACATGCACACTTTCTTACGGCTTGCGCTTCGTGTCTACTTCCCACCTTTAACCACCTCGACTTCATGGTATATACTAGTTCACTGTATTCATGGAACTGCAGCCCAACGCTCGCTAAACCTTTCTAAAACGAAGGAGATTACGCCCAACGAGTACAACGTAACAACCCTTTTTGTCAGATGTTTCTCAATGTACATGCCAATGGCCGCTAATGGGGAATGAGAGACAGGAGAATTCGGCTTTTAGTTAACGCGTACGCTACGAATTTTTTATTGTTCAACAACGCACAGGAGAAATCTCCCACCGGCACCACTTTGCAGGTCAAAACGTAAGACTGGTTACACACTACGACTACGACTACGAGGGACAAACGGGTGCCGCTATAAGGAGCTTCGCCCCTAAAACTGCCGGGAACAGCAGTGTTTTGGTGTAAAGGCAGAAAAGTAAACGCCCCTCCGCCTTTGTAAGACCCTTACAGGGTTTAGGATAAATTGATTGGCCTAATCGGTACAATTTCGTAATTTTTCGAAATGCTAAGACCGGATTGGGTTCGAGATCCATTTCGGAAGGGTCTGAAGGCGTTGCCCGGAGAGTAAGTGCGCGGGCGGCGGCGTCAGCCGTTTCATTGCCTGAGGCCCATGTGAGCTGGAACCCTTATGATCCTTCGGGGCGCGGGAGCCCCGATGTAATTGCTGTTTTGTAAGAGGCGGTACGCCAGGTGTGGGACATACGCACGTTGAATGTTTCGGCATGCTCTCTCGAGTCTGTAATGATGACGCGCGAGTCCAGGTGTGCGGCAGCTAATGCGATTGCGACTTTCTCCGCCTATGTTATGTCTTGTGCTTTGAATGTGAAGCCATTCACCGCGAAATTTCGGTGGACGACTGCAGCCGTGTACCACCCCCCTTGGTGAGGGTCGGAAGCGTCCACTTAAGATATGCCATGTTTGTTCCCATATAGTGGCGAGCTAGTGCCTCCACCTGCGCAAGGCACCTGTCACTGTGGTCATCACGTGTCATGTAGGCCGGAAGAAGGTGCGCATGCAGTGCGTACCTCCAGACTTCTGGAATGCCTACGCGCTCCTCCGTCACTGTTTGATAGTGGATGTGTAGTCGGGCTAATAGACAGCGACCCGACAATGTTTTTGAAAGTCTCTTGTATCGATTGGTCAAGTGTGCCTTCCGGAGCTCTGAAAAAGTGTTTACCATCCCTAGGCCCATAAGACACTGGTTGGATATAGTTATAGGGAAATCGAGGGCACGCTTGTACATCTTCCTGAGAATCGCCTCAAGGGCGTTCTCGTCGAACTTGCGCAGGTAGAGGTAAGGAGCCGAGAAGAGGACTTGACTGATTACGAATGCATGCGCCAGCCGCAAGGCGTCTCTGCAACGTAACCCCCCGTGCTTGCTGGAAACCCAGCGGACCATACGGCCTACCTGGTCCCCCACCTTACGAAGTTTTGTCATTGTTTTATCGACTCGGCGATCTTTGTGAGTGAACAGACCCAGTACTCTGACCTCATCGTGTTCTGGGATGGGTCTGCTTTGCAAGGGCAGTTGAATTTTGGAAGCGCACTTTGGCGAAGAACGAATGTGCACGAATTCCGATTTGGTCGGGAAGCCTTCAAGGCCATAGCGGTGGGCGTAGGTATCCACAATCTCCGCCACTTGCTGCACGTTGGCTTCTATGTCTCCTACCGATCCGTGTTTAGCTCATAAGGTAATATCGTCGGCATAAAGTGCGTGTTGTATGCCTTCAACACTCTCCAGCTGAGCTGGTAGGCTCATCACAGCCAGATTAAACAGTAGGGGTGAGAGGACTGCGCCCTATGGGGTGCCTCTCGTACCTAATTGGTAGGGGCTGTGTTCTTCATCTTGTATTCGGGTGTATGACTGTCGGTCAGAGAGGAATTGTCTAATTTATCGAAACGTGTTGTGTCGACAGTTGGTTTGGGAAAGGTGTGTCAGAATCATCTCATGTGTGACGTTTTCGAA
Source organism: Rhipicephalus microplus (assembly GCF_043290135.1). Taxonomy (NCBI): domain Eukaryota; kingdom Metazoa; phylum Arthropoda; class Arachnida; order Ixodida; family Ixodidae; genus Rhipicephalus; species Rhipicephalus microplus. Next base: position 12,119,989 of record NC_134703.1, on the reverse strand, counting down.
AGCTCTTATCAAGTCGAGGGCGAGTACTGCCTTGTCATTAAGGGGGTAATCGACGGGATTTAAATTTCGCTGTCTAACTGAAGCAAGGCATTCTGTGCGGACCGGTGCTGGTGGAATCTGAACATGGTGTCAGCAAAAACGTGTTGGTTCTCCAAAAACTCGGATAGCCGATCTCAAACCATACTCTCTATCAGCTTTCCCTCACAAGACGTGAGTGAGATGGGGCGAAGGCTATCCGTGTTCATGGCTTTCCCAGCTTTTGGAATGCAAGTGACCAGGGCAGTCTTCCATTCGATTGAGAGGGGTGTCCCAGCAAGCCAGATAGTGTTTATGTACGCAAAACGTGCGTCATACGCGTGGTCGGGAAGATTGGCAAGTAATTTCACTGTTAATTTGTCCCTCTCCAGTGCCGTTCCTCGCTTCATTTCAGCCAGGGCCGCCTTCAGGACATGGAGCCGGAACGGCTGATCCAGCTCCACGTTCTCGGAACCTGCATACAAGTACGCTGGCCCTTGTATGTCACGTCGCACACAGAGGTATTGATCGCATAGCTTGCATGATAATTCTAAAGTGTCTCCATTGAAGGCATGGATAGCCCGTTAGAGATATTTTTTGTCTCGGCTCTGGTTTGAGTCGGATCAATCAAGTGGTGAAAGAGGTCGCATGTGTTCCGGCTGGACATTTGTCTAGCAGCCGTGTTGCATCGTTGCACACAATTTGTGTCGTCGAGCTGGGCCGCGTACTCAGCCGCTCATTGGGAGAGCTCGGCAACGCGAATTTTGAGCTTCCGATTGTGTTTTTGCGGCGCCATCTGCGGACGAGGCTGTGCCACGCCTCCCAGAGGTGAATGAGGTGGTTGTCCACCCCTGGCGTAGCCTCTGAGAGTTGAAGTTGAGTTTCCGTCGAACGAAGGTAGGTAACCAATTCTTGTGACCACGCGTGGTAACCTCTATCGGGAATCAGGGCCACATTGGTGTAATTTTTCCAGAACTTTGTCCAGTCGGGTAGGCGGGCTTGGGCGTGGGGTCTTGCCAGTGGTGTGGTTGTGACGGTTGTGTTTAGCATGCAGTGGTCACTGCCAAGGGTTTTCTTGGTATTGGCCCAGTCAGCGTGTCTAATGTGTTTGGTGAGGGTAAGGTCTGGACACGTGTCCCGAGTCATGGAGTTACCCACTCGCGTTGAATATGCAGGGTCAGTGTGAAGAGTGAGGCCCAGCGTGGACGCAAGTTCCGCAGCTTGCGCCCACGCTTCTCCTTACGCATGTACCCCCAGAGTGTGCTGTGAGCGTTGAAATCGCCCACGATCACAAGGGAATCCCTGCTCAACGCCTTCAGGGCGCGACTGAAGGGTGTTGCGAAAGAAATATTTTTAAGTTTTGGAGAACAGTAGATGTTGAGTATGTGTAATGGTGCATCTCGTTTTTTCAGCGGAAGCAGGGTGACCATCGCATAAGAATATTCAGTATTAAGTTCCAAATCCACTTGGTTGGCTGTATACTTTTTGTGCACGAATATACAAAAAGAGAGGTCCTGCTGGAACGTGGAATAATTTGGATAACTTGGGTGAAGGACTTCACTTGTAATCGCTGATTCACCCTTCATCGCCCCATACATGATTTTTGGTGAATGCTGTAAGGAAGACATTCTTGGAATAAATTCCTTGCGAGAATACGGAGCAGTGATTAACGTTCGTGCAAGAAGCGTAACGTTTGCTACCAACTGGGACACACCTAACCCTGAAGAAAATCAGCGACTTCGTTTATGTATCGTTGGCAATGACGTCATACTTCTGCCACGAAGTTGCTCTTTTGTACCTGTGCATTTCGACAGCCTACAAAGTAGAACTGGCGCCGCTGAAAGCCTCAGCCAGCTAGCATTCACTTGTGGCATTTCCATCGCCAGTAGTTCCGTCAATATTATCGATAGATGAGTTGAAGTATTGTTGACAAATTTCAGCAAAGAACGCCGAAACATTGTTGGGGAAACTGCCAATGCCATTTCAACGAACTCGCGTGTAAAAATATTGCCATCGCGAGGAGGAAGCGGCACCACCTGCTATCCTAACAACGGTACCTGTTGACGTTTGCCCGACGTTATCAAACGCCGAATGAGGCCGACTTTTTGAGCTGATGGACGGCTGCTTATCTTCCACTTCCAGAGTTGATCAGACACCACCCACAAAACACCGCATCATCAATTATTCTAACGCCAGACGCATTCGACAAGATCTTAACAACGTTGCTCCAATCGAGTGCGAGACATATAAAAAACAAGTGAAAACGATGCTTGAAGACAGTGTTATTAGGCCATCCAACAGCCCTTAAGCATGTTCATAGGCTTCACCATAGAAGCGATCGGGAATCGTAAGACTCTGCAGTGTCAGGTGGTGCGATAAAGCTGCAGTTGCCATGGTCATTGGAGGACAATTGCTGGAACATTCCGGCAGGAGATTAAGCTAGAGCGGTGGGCTTAAAAGAAGTCGACTGAAACGGTGCACCGCTGTTTTGACGCGTAGTGGCGATTCCAGGCTTTCTCGCGCCAGACTGACTTTACGAATTTCAGGTGCTTCCCTTCGGTTTGTCTTCGGCGCCAGCCACGTTTTCGCGTGTAATGGACACATTTTATCGGGGCTTAAGTGACAGACCTGCCTCGTGTACCTTGATGACGTGATTGTCTTTTCTGTGACATTCTATGAGCACTCGAAATGCTAGAAGCGGTTTTCAACGCGATACATTTGGCCGGCCTTACCCTGAAGCACGAGCAATGTCACTTTGGCTTCCAAAAACTTCCATTTCTCGGTCACGTCGTCAGTAGCCAAGGTATCCGACCTGGACCAGATAAACTTACAGCCCTGGCGAACTTCCCAAACCTGTCAGATAAAAAAACAGCTCAGCGTTTTTTCACACTATGTGCATATTACGAGCGATTTATTGCCAATTTTTCACGCATTGCATGGCCATTGACCCGGCTCACTAGAGACGATATCTCCTTCTGATTGGGTGAAGCCCAACAGCTGGCCTCTCACGAGCTTCGTCAGCGCATGCAAACTCCTCCTGTTCACGTCCACTTTGATGAAGACACGCCGACTATATTGCACGCAGACGCTAGTAATGTCGGTCTTGGAGCAGTGCTCGTACAATGATAGGATAACCGTGGAAAAGGTTATTGCTTGTGTCAGCATGACGCTATCCCGAACAAAAGCCGACTACACGACGACTGAGAAAGATAGTCTCGCAAAAGTACGGGCAGTCATCAAATTTCATCCATACTTGTACGGTCACTCGTTCAGTTTTCAGCGATCACTCTACTGGTTAATGAACTTGAAAGATTCATCCGGCCGTCTCGCATACGGGAGTCTTCGGCCCCAGGAGTTCTACTTGACTGTTGCCTACAAATTGGGTAGACGACACACTGATGCCAACTGTTTTTCTTGGTCTCCCGTTAAAGCAGCGGAGCAAGACGACGACGAGATGGCCGTTTTGGCGCTGTGGACACTGCCGACTTTTCACGCCAGCAGCGGGACACCGCTGAACCTCTACCACTGATTTGTTACCTCGACGGACAGGCCAATAGCGTGCCAAAATTATTTGCAAGAGGGCTAGAATCCTATTGTTTGCGCAATGACGTACTTTACAAAAAGAACTTTTCACCTACGACAGCAGCTACTTGCTCATCGTTCTGTCATCGCTTCAACATGAAATACTCTACGCCTGCCACAAGGAGCCGATCACCGGTCACTTGGGCTACACCAGCACATTGACAAGGATTGCGCAGATTCACTACTCACCGAAACTTGCCACGATCGTGAAAGCTTACGTGCAGACGGGTTTCGACTGTCAGCGCCGCAAACGACCACCAGCTAAGCCAGCCAGCCATTTGCAGCCTGTTAAAGTGCCGACAACCGCATTTGCACAAATTGGTATGGTCTTTCTAGGTCCCTTTCCAATGTCTACCACCGAAAACAGGTGGATAATCGAGCACCGTAGCATCCCTGCAGCCACCTACATGGCAGCAATGGATTTGTAAGAAAAGGTAGTGATGGACGGGCAACCAGAGATGGATTTTTGGCTGAACTGTGATAGCTCATGCAGTTAGCGCCATTTTTCGCTCAATTCGACCTGATTCTGACACGCACGCGCATGAGGACGCTGTTGTACATTGGTCTATTTGGTTTCGGTTCCACGATCACTGCTGCTGGTGGCACCAGTGTTGTTTATGCACACCGCATGCTACAACGGCAAGGGCGTCGGTAACCTTCTTTGATGACCCTAATTCGGAACTCCGGCGCTTACGTGAGCGGGTAAAGCAAAAGCAACAGAGCAGCAAACGATACACGGACGCTCGGAGGGCAGCAGGAGAAACCAGAGTTAACGTTGGTGACTTCGTCAGAGTGAAGAAACCCACAGCTAGATTTAAAGGCGACCTAAAATTCAGCCACCCAAGAGAAGTGATCAGCAGGAAGGGACCATCTTCTTTTCGCCTGGCTGACGGCAAAACATGGAATGCATCCAAGTTCTCAAGGGGCCACGAGCCTCTACCGCCCTTTATATGTGGGGAGGAAACGGTACAGCTAGGGGAGGAGGATCTCTGCCTACATGCGGGGGACCCACCCCAGAAATAACTACCAGGACTTCAGCTGATGCTCCTTCGGCTGCGCAGGCACCCATGTCTTCTGCGTACGCTGCGCAGGCACCCACGTCTTATGCGTACGCTGCGCAGGAACCCGCGTCTTCTGCGCACGCTGCGCAGGCACCCACGTCTCCTGCGTACGCTGCGCAGACACCTACGTCTCCTTCGGCTGCGCAGGCGCACGGGTCGCCTGCTGCGACGCAGTCAGCCAAGTCTCCAGGAGCAGTCACACAACAACGCAGGGTGCAACCACCAAGAAACTACCACCAGAGCGTTATGGCTACTGGGCGTAGCAAGAGAAGTTGTGCTAAAGTGAATGAAAGGGACGTATCCAGTGCGGTGGATTCCTTTTGTAAACTGTGTGATTTTGTAGTACTATGTATTGTTAAATTCATTGTACAGGTTGTATTTTTGTAATGTTTTTTGCATATGTGCTAACACACTAAACTACTAAATCACTAATTCATATAGCTGTTTTTAAGGAAGGGAATTTGTCGTATATTGGTCTGTTTTGTTTCGGTTCCACGATCACTGCCGCTGGTGGCGCCAGTGTTGTTTATGCATATAAGCATGCGCAAGTTGGAATAAAAAAAGGCTTTTGTTCCGATGGGCACTCAAGTTGTCTAGTCTCCATTAACCGGCGGCACACGCCGCCACTACAGACGCCAGTAACATTGGTCTCGATGGAGTGCTCATTCAGCGCCAAGATGGCATCGATTTGATTTGATTTGACTTGAGATTTGAGATTTATTTTTCTGTACGTGCAACAGAAAAAAACGAAGCAAAAGCAAAAGGCTACATAGCCTGACGGAGGCTTTTGCTCCGAAATATAGTCTGGCAAAATAAAATAAAAACTAAAAATAACATGTCATACACAACATAGCCGTAATTAGAGAACATCATTATATACAGATACAATTTGCAAATTCTGATCACACATGTAACCATCACAAATATAAAGAAAGAACAGGACAGTAAATAGTAATGAAATACCTAAAAAACATCGCAATATATAAGATAGGTGAGGTAAGAAAAGCATCAGAAGACACATACATTCCTAAGCACCTTGAACAAACAATAAAAAAAACAAAAGGACACGAATAGTGTACTCTAAGCAATTGGGACATAGGAAGTAATAAATAATCCAAATTTCTGTATTAAGTGTATTCAATACAATTATAAAGGAGAAATTCCTTGAACTTATTTTTGGAAGTTTTCTTATTTAGGTCAAGTACGTCACCCAGTTTGTTGAGGAGACTCGGTAAAGAGCCATAGCCTACGCCAGCCGCTCCCTATCCCATGCCGAGGTCAATTATTCCACTTAAGGAGAAAGAGTGCCTCGCGGAGAAAGAGTGGTGTGGGCAATCACCAAGTTTCGTCGTACTTTCAAGGTCATCCTTTCAAAATAGTGACCATCGCATCTGTAGGTTGGCAAGTATGCGCGACCCTTCGAAACAATTACCACGGTGGAGCTTGTGGCTGCAGAAATTTGACGACACCATCATTTATAATTACGGCCGTAAGCATGAGGACACAAACACACTCTCACGCGCACTCCTTCGTCTTGTGAGTAAGGGTGCAAAGGACGATAAAAGCTCTTGGGAGCCTTTAGCTCGTCAGACTCAGGCAGACAGCAGCGCAATGACGAAGAATTTCGGCCGATCATTGATCATTTAGAGAGCCACAATACAATCATACCACGTCATTTCTCCCGCTTGTTGACGTCGTTTTGCTTGTGAGACAGCGTTCTATACAAGAAAAACACCCGTTCAAACGACCATGCTTACCTCCAGGTGGTTCCTCGAGACTTGCGAGACGACATCTATTTCGCTTGCCATGACGAACCCACGTCTTGTCACCTAGGCTACTCACGAGTACTTACAAAAGTAAGCGAAAAGTACCATTGGCACGGACGCTCGGCAAGTGTCAAACAGTACGTCAAAGGTTCTCGGAAATGCCAGCGCCGAAAGCAATCATCTGTTAAGCCGGCTGGCCTACTTAAGTCAATTGAAGTATTCTCCACACCATTCGGCCAAGCCGGCATGGACATTCTCGAATCATTTCCCCATTCTGCTGACGACAACAAATGGGTGATCGTAGCGACCGACTATTTAACACGTTACGCTGAGACACAGGTGGTCTCACGAGCCACAGTCTCTGAGGTAGCGAAATTTTTCATGCGCCAGATCGTGTTGCATCACGGTGCGCCTTCTAGCGTAATAACGAACAGAGGCACAGCATTCATGGCACAGCCAGCTTATGGACGGAGATTTAAATGCTAAGCATTTCTTAGCGAACTTCCGTGACTTTGAGCGTATCTATCTATCTATCTATCTATCTATCTATCTATCTATCTATCTACTGTTACGAGGCGCGACGCCAACAAGGTCCCGAAGGCGCCACTGCTCCGAAACTCACCACTGCCAAGGTCACCAGCCGTTTGGTAGCGTGTGTTTCTTAACGCGCGACTGCTTCTGCGCAGAGCTGATAGACTAGCGGTCAAGACAACGGTATGTTAAGGCAAGGTTTATGTACAGCATAGAAATAGAGGCATTACATATTCGGCACTCGGGCTGACAGCTTAGCGACTCGATGAACCAAGATGTCTTCTCTCTGACGCATACGTCGGCTTCTCTCTGACGCATAGGTCGACGCTTGTCGACGCGCCAGTCAACAGTTAGGTGGCTCGGACGGAGAAAAAGACCACTCTGTCGGAGTGGTATATAGCATTAGCGATGGTGGGCTGTCAGTAAATAAAAATCACAGCATATCCACGGAGTGCATGATGATAAGTGGGGCGAAGCATCCGTCAGTCCGTCCACGCTTCCATCCATTCGTTCGTTCTTGCTTCCGTCCGTCCATGCACCCACCTGTGCGACCGTTCATGCGTCCATCCTTCCGTCTGTGCGTCCATCCGTCCGTTTGTGCGTCCATCCGTCTATTTACGCGTCCATCCGTGCATTCATCCATGCGTCCATCCGTGCGTGCGTGCGTCCATGCATTCGTCACTGCATCTGTCCGTCCGTCCATGCGTCCATCCATCATGCGTCCATCCATTCGTCCGTGCATCTATCTGTGCGTCCGTCCATCCGTCCGTGCATCTGTCTGTATGTCTATCAATCAGCCTCTCCATCCGTGCATTCATCTAGCGAGCACTTCAAGTACCGCCATCTAGCGGACATTCCAAGGACTAAACGAGAGGTGACACCGTCGGACTAGAGGAGCGGCGCACGCACACTCTCTCCCAGCTTGCGCTTCGTGTCTAGTTCCCACCTTTCACCGCTTATATATAGTTCATGGCACTTCGGCCCAACCCTCGCTAAACTTTGCTAAAACCACGGAGGTTACGCCCAGCGAGTTTAACGTGGAAACCTTCTCTGGTCAGATAGTGCTCAAAGTGCGTCCTCGGTTACTAGTTTTTTTTTTTAAATAGGCATCTAAATCAAAGCTAACTTTATTGGAGATTAGGTGATCTATACTCGTCTGTGTGGGTTATTTCATCAGAAACAACTATCGTTTTTATTTATGATCAACGTGCGCGGGTTTCCTCTTCAATTAAAAAAAAGGTGCGCACGTGCCGCTCCTTTAATCCGGTGGTGTAGGTGGCTACCCACCACTATGACGACGACGACGATGACTACTACTACTACTACTACTACTACTACTACTACTGTGGGCATTTGTTACTTACATCGTCCTCATCCCTGCATGACCACAATTACCATCATCCACTTGTCTCTTTGTCCTCATTGCCACTCGGGGTCATCATCATCGTCATCGTCTGTGTACTGGCTCTGCCCGTTCGTTTTGCGAGGTCTTTTCTCAAATAAACGCTGACGCAGCCAAGACTACCAAGATTTCATCGAGCCAGTCTTCTACGCCTTCTCCCCAAAGACCAGCGAAGAGCGGGGGTTCCCGCTGATGTCCGTGTATGCAAGTAGGAGGGGCAGCTTGCGGAGGTGCGCGGTTGATGACATCAGCGCCAGCAGGCTCGGTCTGGGACATGCTGCCTGATTGTGGGTGCAAACGGCGGCCTGAACGAAGCTCCGGAGGGTAGAGCGGACTGCGGGAGGTCAGGGGACCGAAAATCCACCTCCACCATGTATGAAATATTGGTAGTCTTGGCTGCGTCAGCGTTAAGAGTACAGGCAGCTTCCCGAAAAGGCCAAGCACCAACAAATGACGACATCGACTGCACTGACAATGACTGTTATTACGCAGCCAGCACTAATTCTTCTCCGGCAGCCTAAGGAGCCTCCCACTTTTCAGAGATCATACTTTGAAGACCCAAAAACTTGTTGGAGACCTAACACCGCATCACCACCTTGAACATCTTGGACCCAGACGAAAAACTGCCCCACGTCTACTTTTACCTAGAAGACACCGCAAATACGTATTTCTAGGACCAGGAATCTATGGTACAAACCTGGGATCTCTTTCTTGGAACGTTTATGAGCACCATCTCGGGCGTCGTCCACAAGGAATGTGCCGCTACTGCGTTGGAGACATGTGTGCATCTTCCGAATGAAAACACGAACATATTGCCGCATTCAACCTGCAGAGGAGAGCTCGCACAGCCAGAGAAGAAGACGAAGCTCTTGCCCGGTCCTCTTTCCGAGCGCCTTTCATTTTTAATTAAAGTGAGCTCTTCTATATTGAACTCCTGCTGTGTCTGCGTCGTGACACTGGTGGAGGAGCTGGGTACATGTCCAGGACACCCTCCAACAGCCCGGGATCTAGTCCACAAAGACTTCCGCTCGTCGAAACACCCGTTCACCGCGCCAGCCGCCGCCTGTTAGGCCTGAGCCCAGAGTTCGGTCCTTGGACGGAAAACATGACCGCGCCGGGAAGCAGTTGCCCCACCATGACGAGCCCAAGCACGACACAGGTGACTGTTTTCACCCCTAAAACTCCTGTGGATTTTCATGGCAACACTAATGAGGACGCAGATGACTGGCTTGAGGAGTTCGAGCGCACAGCCAACGTTAACGGGTGGAACGCCGCGCAGAAGTTGGGGTACGTGTATTTCCCTCTTCAAGACGGGGCTCGCACGTGGTTCACGAATCGCGTGTGGTCAACGTGGGACGAGTTCCGGCGGAAGTTCCTGGACACCTTCGCAAACACCGAAAGGCGGGAGCAGGCACAACGACTCCTTGAATCACGGATACAAAAGCCCAACGAGTCTGTTGCAATGTTTGTTGAGGACATGGCTCGTCTCTTTCATCGAGCCGATCCCGATATGTCCGAGAATAGAAAGATCAGCCACCTCATGCGTGGTGTTAAAGAGCAGCTGTTTGCTGGTCTCGTACGGAACCCACCTTCAAGCGTCGACGAATTTTCGAAGGAGGCGACCGCCATAAAACGCGCACTACAGCTACGGTACCGCCAGTACGACCGTCCAAACAACAGCGGACAAATCAGCGCAACCGCCGTGACCACCGTAACACCTGACGAGCGTTCCTTGCGTGACATAATACGCGAAATTGCACAAGAAGAGGTGAAGAAGCTCGCTGCCACACCGAATGACTGCGCGATTGCGTCGGTCACAGAAGTTGTTCGCCAAGAAATAAGGCAAGCGCTTTCACTTCCCGAGCCGAACACTGAAATAGTTAGGCCAACATACGCAGATATTCTCCGTCGACAGCCTAGATCTAACGTGCCGCCACCTCAACAGTACCACCAGCAACAGCCGCCGACAGTGCCTTGGTACTACAGGGAAACGTCGACGCCGATGCGACCCCCACTCCGCAAAACCGACATATGGCGTACCCCTGACTACAGGCCCCTGTGCTTCCATTGTGGGGAAGCAGGCCACATCGTGCAGTATTTTCCTCATCGCGTTGCCGGGTATCAAGGATTTCCGTCCACTACCCCTCGGCGCTATTTCGACGGAAGACGCAACGTTCAAACGAGCGCGACGATCCCGCGAGACGTTTCTCCTGGGTTCCGGTCACGCTCGCCCTCCCCAGGTCATTTTCCCCGATCTAATAGGGGTAGCACCACGGACATGGCAAGAGGAAGGTCTCCCAGTCCACGCCGGGGAAACTAAAAGCAGCGACCTTAGGGGGGAAGGTTGCGAATTGCCGAAGATTTGAAAATCCCCCATTACCGCCGCATGAAGTGCCGCACATTTCGAATGAACCGACGAAAGACGAGATTGTCACCGCCGACATTACACTTTCAATTGATGGTCACGACGTGACCGCACTGGTCGACACTGGTGCGGACTTTTCAATAATGAGTGCGAATCTGGCCGACCAACTCAAGAAGGTAAAAATGGAATGGACGGGGCCGCAAATTAGAGGAGCCGGAGGCCAGCTGCTGACACCTACCGGAAAGTGCACCGCACGAATCAAGATTGGGGATTCATCATTCGTGGCAACCTTCGTTATTCTTGCTGAGTGTTGTAAACAGGCCATCTTGGGTATGGATTTCCTGCGGGAGTACGGTGCCATTATAAATATACCGGACGGTGTACTGACCTTCTCAGCGGACCATAGCGCAGTGCTGCAGCGCAAGCCCATGCGCGTGATTGACGACGTGACCATGCCACCGTTGTCATGCCGCCTCGTCTCTGTCACGTGTAACACGCAGCATTGTGGAGAAGGTGTCGCGGAACAAATATCGACGCTTTTGCTCTCTCGAGGAATCGCTATTGCCAGAAGTCTCGTCAGTGTAGTGTCTGGGCCAGCAGAGGTCCTGTTGACAAACTTCAGCAACGAGCGTCGACACATTGCAGAGGGTACCACAGTTGCATACTTCGAAGAAATTGTAGAATTCCGCGAGTGCTTCGCAGTACAACAGGCAGAGACAGCGGCCGCTTCAACACCACTGCCTGTCGACGTGAGCAAAGATTTATCGCCAGCGCAGAGGCAGAGTCTTCTAGATATTCTCGGCCAGTTTGAAGATTGTTTTTCGTCGACCTCGAGGGTAAATCAAACGCCACTGACAAAGCACCGAATTATAACGGAAGAGACGGCAAGACCAATTCGACAAAACCCATACCGCGTGGCACGGAAAGAACGCGAAGCAATCCAAGAACAAGTCCAGAAAATGCTCAATGATGACATCATTCAGCCGTCAAAAAGCCCTTGGGCATCACCGGTAGTGCTAGTTAAGAAGAAAGACGGCAGCTTACGCTTCTGTGTGGACTACCGCAAGCTGAACCGCGTTACAAAGAAAGACGTATATCCACTACCGCGTATTGACGATTCACTTGACAGGCTGAGGCATGCACGCTTCTTCTCGCCGATGGACCTGAAAAGCGGTTATTGGCAAATCGAGGTCGATGAGCGGGACAGAGAAAAGACTGCTTTTGTTACGCCTGACGGGCTTTACGAGTTTAAAGTCTTGCCCTTCGGATTGTGCTCAGCCCCAGCAACATTTCAGAGACTGATGGATACCGTCCTATCAGGCCTTAAGTGGCAGACGTGTCTGGTATACCTCGACGACGTCATTGTTTTCTCACCAACATTCGAGGAACATCTAAGACGGCTGCTATTAGTATTTCGAGCAATACGGTCCGCTGGCTTATCACTGAAACCTGAGAAATGTCATTTCGGTTTCAAGGAACTCCGATTCTTAGGACATGTAGTGAGCCATGAAGGTGTTCGTCCGGACCCCGACAAGATCGACGCCGTCCGAAAATTTCCGGTGCCAACAGAAAAGAAGGCCGTAAGACGTTTTCTTGGCCTTTGCGCCTACTACCGCAGATTTATCGCCAATTTCTCGCACATAGCGTCGCCCTTAACACGCATAACGAGAGACGATGTTCCATTTTTATGGGGCGAAGAGGAACAAGCAGCATTTGACGGTCTACGACAGCGCCTGCAGACGCCCCCTGTGCTTGCTCACTTTGACGAGGACGCTCCAACCATGATCCACACTGATGCCAGCAACGTAGGTTTAGGCGCTGTACTCGTCCAGTGGCAAGACTCAGCCGAGAGAGTGATTGCATATGCAAGTAGGACGCTTTCCCGTGCCGAGTCCCATTATTCCACAACGGAAAAGGAATGTCTTGCTGTAGTATGGGCAGTTCTGAAGTTTCGCCCATACCTCTACGGCCGTCCCTTCCACGTAGTCAGCGACCACCACTCTCTTTGCTGGCTGACCAACTTGAAGGACCCATCCGGTCGGCTAGCGCGCTGGAGCTTACGCCTACAAGAATTCGATATGACGGTCGTCTATAAGTCGGGACGACAGCACTCTGATGCTGATTGCTTATCCAGGTCGCCTCTAAAGCAAGACGATGTCTCAGAAGATGATGACATGGCATTTTTAGGAGTGGTCGACACGGTCACCATTTCGTCTATGCAGAAAGAAGACAGTGAGTTGCTCCCTCTTATTAATTTTCTTAACGGCCAGTCTACAAGCGTTCCCAAGATATTTGCAAGGAGCCTGCCATCATTCTGCTTGCGCAGTGGTGTCCTATAGAAGAAGAACTTTGCCCGCAGCGGAAATGCCCACTTACTTGTCGTCCCGACATCCATTCGCGATGAGATCCTGAGCGCTTGCCACAATGAGCCAACCTCCGGCCACCTCGGATACACGCGCACATTGGCCAGAATCCAACAAAAGTATTACTGGCCGAAGCTTCCAGGCACTGTAAAGCATTACGTCCGCACGTGCCTCGATTGTCAACGACGAAAATCGCCACCTTTAAAACCAGCCGGATTGTTGCAACCAGTTCAAGTGCCCACCATGCCTTTTGCACAAATCGGAATGGATCTCCTTGGACCATTTCCGACTTCGCATACTGGAAATAAGTGGGTAATTGTCGCTACGGACTATCTTACTCGCTACGCAGAAACAAAGGCTTTATCAAGTGGAACCGCAGTAGAAGCGTCACGATTTTTCATTGAAAATATCGTTCTGAGGCATGGCGCTCCTAGAATTATAATAACAGACAGAGGTACCGCTTTCACGGCTATGCTCCTCAAGTCAGTGCTTGAGTTGAGTGGAACAGCGCATCGAAAAACTACCTCCTACCACCCACAAACCAACGGCTTAACAGAACGCCTCAACAAGACAATTGCTGATATGCTTAGTATGTACATCGACGTGGATCATAAAAATTGGGACGACGTTCTACCATACGTGACGTTTGCCTATAATACGGCGCAGCAGGAAACTACACGGAGCACGCCATTTAGTCTTCTTTATGGCCGTGAAGTGACGACAATGCTTGATGCCATGCTGCTGCACGACTGTGAGGATACAGACACGGATGTTCAAGCCTTTACCCAACGAGCTGAAGAGGCACGGCAGCTAGCACGCGTGCGAATCGCCCGACAGCAGAGTTACGACGCACAACGTTATAACTTGCGACACCGATACGTCACTTATCAACCAGGCGAGAAAGTGTGGGTCTGGAGCCCTATTCGCCGACGCGGCCTTTGTGAAAAGTTACTGAAGAAGTACTTTGGTCCCTACAATGTTATACGGCGCCTAAGTGACGTGAATTATGAGGTCATCCCTGACAGTTCCTCGCGACCTCAAAAATCTGAAATCGTACACGTTGTGCGGATGAAGCCATATTGCAGTGAGCCAGTTGCGTAATACGTCAACTATAGATACACCGCGTATTCTGTAGCCGAGCATCGGGTCGATGCTCTTCCTGCAGGGAGGCAAATGCCGCATTCAACCTGCAGAGGAGAGCTCGCACAGCCAGAGAAGAAGACGAAGCTCTTGCCCGGTCCTCTTTCCGAGCACCTTTCATTTTTAATTAAAGTGAGCTCTTCTATATTGAACTCCTGCTGTGTCTGCGTCGTGACAATATTCAAAGAGATGACCCGCTGTTTCGTCACGCCGATTGCAGCATGACCGAAGTGAAGAAAGTGAGCTTCCTTATGAGGGGCGTCCAGCAAGAAATCTTCGGCGAATTGATCTGGAACACGCCGAAAGCGGTCACAGAATTCGCTTCGGAAGCATATGAAGTTGAGGAAACACTCGAAATGCGAACACGGCAACACAAGCGCAGCTTCTCGGCCTCAACCTACGCCGACATCCAAGCGCTACAAACCACCAACCTGCGTGAGACGATCCGAGTGATCGTGCAAGAGGAGCAGCGAAAATTGCTACTTCAGCGCACCGTCAAGTGTACTCCATTGCGGACGTTGTGTGCCAGGAAATCTAGCAATCGCTGGGAGTTCCTCAGCTTCCACAGCAGCAAGTGCAATCTATGAACTATGAAGCAGCAGACAGCCATAATCGCCCTCCTTCACGCCCATGCCAAGACACCACATCGTCGCAGTTTCACCGCCAAACCACATCACCAGCCCCATTATCGTCATACTGCCCGCCAGCCGGCTGGCGATACACGCTGTAGCGTTGTGGGGTAGATTAGGTGGGATGACCTAGATCAGGCCGGTGACGAAAGCATGGCTTCCAGTGAGGAAACTTGGAAAAAATGATTTATTCACATGTAGAGAAATTGTTTACTCGTCCTCGTTGTTTCGGCGCCCGCAATCTCGTCTTTTTCGGGCCCCCCTCGTGTCTCGTTCTTTTTCGTCTTCCTTTTCTCCTGTCGTTTCCCGCCTTTTCTCCTTCTCCATCGGCACCTCCGTCCATGTCACGAAAGGCAGAGACGTCTCGCAGTAAGAGGGGTATCAAGGGGTGTGAATTGTCAACACGGAGCCCTACTCCCCCTCAGCTCGAAGGGCACGCTTTCTTAGTCCGGTTAAATCTACCAGTCCACTAGCCCTCCGTGAGGTCTCTCGTGACACCAAGATCAGCTTCCAGTAACAGCCGCCACATTCCGCGGGGCTTAGTTATGGCGCCAGCACGCCCGTCTTGCGACACCATGGCCAGCTTCCAGTAAGAGCCACCGCATTCGGCGGAGCCGAGTTATGGCACCTGCGCGCCCGTCCCGAACCCGTCGCTGAAAGCGGCACGCAGCAACGCCGAGGAGGACCGACGTTTGGCGCGCTCCCGAACACCACACCCTATGGCACGGGTTGTACCACGCGCTTCCCGCACAGCCGCAATTCACGTGCCGGCATACTTGCCGCGCCCAAGCGGAGGGTGAAAGAGCGTCGCCAATTGGCTTATTTGTCCGCACGTGCCAGGACAGGGGTCCTGGCACGTGCGTTGTGGCTGTGCAGGAAGCGCGTGGAACGGCCCCACCGCTGCGAGGAAGCTGGCCGTAACTACCGCCGCTGCCAGCACCAATAAAATGGGGCTACGCGGTATCGACATGAACACGCCATGTCCACGGCGAGGTTAACGAACTAAAGACATCGCCGACTACCTCGAAGCAGTGCAGTAGACACCCCTACGACCTTACCTTTCACCGTCGCCAGGCCGCTACATGTCACCACAACACCGGCAGTACACAGGCCCTACTCCGGGCCGTTCCCTGAGCTCATACTAGGGAAAACTAAGGGCAGCAATTGATGAAGGTGCATGCGGCTGCTGTACGACAACCTACCGAAGATCCTCCGCCGCCGCCGACGACGACGCCACAACGAAGCCGAAAGCACACGCCGCAAGACAAATGCCCGCTTGATATCCAAACTTCAAAGCCCGAGGAAGACCTCACAACGCAACGTGGAAGCAGCGGAATAAAATGACGTAGCCGTGACCCGACGCCACGACCCAACCGCAACGGAAGACGACAAAGAAACGACCTGGACGTAATATTCAACGGCCACTACGTCACTGCTCTCGTTGACACTGGAGCCGAGTATTCCGTTGTCATTGGGCCTCTTGCGACAAAGTGGGCCTTTATCGATGTCAAGGCCCCGAAATTCGGACCTCTGGAGGTCATCTAATAACGTCGGCTGGAGCCTGCACTGCAAGAGTCACTATCAATAAGTATATTTATCCGGAGAGCTCTGTAGTCTCGCAAAATTGCTCCAGGGATGTGATACTTGGGATGGACTTCCTAAGACAACACGGTGCTGTCATTAACCTGAGGTCTGAATCAATAACACTAACCTCCGAAAACACGCTGCTGACGCCTAAGACGCCAAAGAATCGGGCATTGAATGTGTTGGACAAAGTCGCCATGCCGCCTCGATCAAGCCTCATCGTTCCTGTTAGCACCAAAACACCCGCAAAAATGGAAAGCTTCATTTATGACAGTAACCACTCGTTTCTCAGCCATCAGGTTTGCGTTGCAAAAGGCATAGTCGAGCTGAGTCATGGGAAAGCGAAGGTAATGTTGACTAACTTCAGCCATGTATACAGGCAACTCCACATTGGTACGACGATTGCCTGCGTGGAAAAATGTGTTGGCACCAGCAATTCTTTTGCCCTCTCCGAGTCCGATACTTCCAACACTACTTCCACGAAAAGACATTCCCAACCCGATTTTGAAATTAACCTAAACCTTTCGAAGCACAAGCAAGACCAGCTCGAAATTCTGTTTCTGCAGTTCAAGGACTGCTTCTCATTGTTGACAAGAATTCGGCAGTCGCAAAACATCGTATAATAACCGAAGAAACTGCCCGAATAATCTGTCAGAGCCCGTGTCGTGTTTCGACGGGAAAACGCGAAGCCCTGAAGAAACAACTCAACCAAATGCTACACAACGATATAATCCAGATCTCCCGTACTGTTCGTAGAAGAAAAATGAAACCCTACGTGTCCGTGTCAACTACTGTCCTCTAAACAAAGTCACGACTATGGACGTGTATCCTCTCCCACAGATAGACGACGGCCTGGATCGACTCCACAACGCTTAGTACTTTTCACCGATGGACCTATTGCAAGAAAGGCTACTGGCGAATCGAGGTTGACAAGAGAGACCAAGAAAAGACTGCCTCTATGGCACCATACGGCTTGTTCGAGTTCTAGGTCGTGCCTTTCGCTGTTTAATCGGCCCCCGCTACCTTCCAACGCGTTATGGATACTGTACTGGCTGGCTTGAAGTGGCAGACTTGTTTTGTGTACCTGGACGTTGTTGTGTTCTCCTCAAACTTCGACGAACATCTCCGGTGTCTTGAGGCTGTATTACAAGCAATAAAGATCTCTAGACTCACGCTGAAGCCAAAAAAGTGCCCCTTCGCATGCGAGGAGCTCTTTTTCCTGGACCACGTCAACAGCAGGTCCGGAGTTTCCCCAACCCGCGGAAAACAGCTTCCATCACCGGCTTCCCCCTGCCCATCAAGAAAATGTGCGTCAATTTTTGGCCTTTGCGTCTATTACAGGTAATTAGTCGAAAACTTTGCCCGCATCACCGAGCCACTTTCTTACCTTACAAGGACCGACGTTGAGTTTATGCGGGAAACCCCGCAGGATGATGCATTTCAAGAACTAAAACGACATCTACAGACGTCGGCGATACTTGCACACATCGACGAACACGCCGACACGGAAATTCACACTGACGCAAGCTGCATAGGGCTCGGAGCCGTTGATGTGTAGGAATTGATGGACTGGAAAGAGTCATCAGTTATACTAGGTGGTCGCTATCGAAGACAGAGGCCAACTATTTTACAACGAAAAAGGAGTACCTTGCCACCATCTGGACTACATCAAAATTTCGCCCCCACCTCTATGGCAGGCCCTTCAAAGTTGTAAGCGACCAACACGCCTTGGGTTGGCTGGCTAACTTGAAAGACCCTTCGGGTCAATGAGGGTGCGATTTGGGCTTGTTGGTATAGTAGCATGATAATGAATGGTAGCGCAGACAAAGGACACGGACAAAAGAAGGCACGCGGGTCACCGCGCGTGGTGGAACCTGAGGCTTGAATAATTCGACGTTACCGTCATTTACAAGTCTGGAAGAAAACACTCCGACGCCAACTGCCTGCCTCGTGGCCCGTTGAACCACCCCCTCAGGACAACCTTGATGATGACTGCTGCTTGGGAACCATAAGTGCCGACGACTTCGCCAAGTGACCACGAGCTGACCCGGAACTCAGAAGTTTTGTGGAATACCTCGAGGATGACCACACCACTGTTCCGAAGGTATTTAAGAGACGACTGGCATCGTTCTTCTTGCGAGATAGAGTTCTCCTAAAGAACTTCTCCCCTTTTGAGCCAAATACGTTTTCGTGGTTCCCTCAGCAGCGAGACCAGAGGTCCCCCAGGCTCTATACTACAGCCCGACAGCCCTCGTGTAAGTCCTGGAAGACGTCTGGTGGAGCTTCGTGGCTGGACACCTTGGTGTTTCCCGTAAGCTCGCAAGAATACATGAAATGTACTACTGCCTACTTGTCGCCGACATCACTTGTTACGGCTGCACCTGCCGAGATTTACCGACAGAAAACACCGCCAACTAGGCCAGCTGGACTTTTACAGCCCATCTAGCCACTTCGCCAGACATTCTAGCAAATTGGCATGCACCTGCTGAGGCCATTTCCAACCTTGAGTTCCAAAACGAACAAAGCATCGTTGCCACCAGCTACCTCACTTGCTATGCCGATACAATAGCCTTTCCTAAAGGTAGTGCCACCAAGGTAGCTAAATTATTTGTGAAAAACATCGTCCTGCGTCCCGGAGGCTCTCATGTGGGTTTGCCGTACAGAGGTACGGCAAACCCACTTAGGTGATCTTGGCATACAGCCAGACAAGCCAGACAGCATACCACACACACCAATGACCTCACTGAACAGGTAAATAAGACCGAGGTACATGCTGCTCATGTACGTCGACCTCCAACACAAGATGTGGGACGCCATCCTTTCGTATGTGACCTTCGCATACAAAACGACGGTGCAAGAGAGGACTCACATGTCACCATTCAAGTTGGTGTACGGAAGGAACCCGGCAACGACACTCGACGCTCGCAAACTTCGCTGACGTATAAAATATCGACGTCACCCTCTATCTACAGCGCGCTGAAGAAGCTGGTGAACTCGCCCGCCAGCGCATCAGGAATCAGCCGACGACTGCAAGCCGCCGTTACAATCTATGGTGAGGTGTCTTAGAATACCAGCTTAGCTACCGCGTTTCGGTATGGACGACGATACGCCGACGTGCACTGAGTGGGAAACTTCAGTGTCTGTACTTCGAACCGTACAGGGTAGCCCGACGCCACGGTTCGCTCTTCTGCGAGCTTGTCCCTGCGGCATCACTAACTCTCAACGGCGCCGATCGTGACCTAAAGTCGTCCATGTCACACACCTCAAGCGGTTTTATGCGCGGTAACAATTCGAAATAGTGCAGTATTCAGCTGTTGTTACTGCTGCTGTATTGTAATTTATTGCTTGCATTTTATTCTACTCTTATCTACAGGTAAAGCTTCGGGGCAATGTCTTTTTCAGAGGGGGCGATGCCAAGCTCTTTTCTAAAGTTGTGTAATCGCGCCGTTGCACGGTAAGTGCTGCTTTGCACAACCACGCCAATCGGCTCAAGAATCTTCGAGACAAGCGTTCCGATGTGATTACGCCCACAACGCGAAGATTGCAGATTCTTCTCGAACTTACGTGGCTGCTAGCGATAACGCTAGAATATTCGACGGCACATGTATAAATGCCGACGCGCGTCAACGCTTGTCAGTTGATCGACAGCCGACGATCTAATCGCTGCTATCAGCGCCCGTGAGTTACTTTAATCTGACCTTCAGTTTCCTGGCCACAACTTCGGCCAAATAAAGTTTCATCTTGAATGTTCAGTCTGCTGAATCCATGAACATCACGACCACGTGTCAATACTGAGCTGCGTTGGCCTTCCATTTTGTGTATTGTCATTCGTCTGTGTATTTTTGCTCAGCCCAATGATGAGTTCAATAATGCACCAAGTATCCCAAACTAAAGGGTGTCTGAAAAAATTCGGCAGAACACACGTACCTGGGAACCGACGTTATGCCAAGCACGTGGAGGGAACGTGACCGTGCTGCTATTTTCTTATTGAGCGACAAGTCATAAAAATAACGCTAAATATATGTACAAATGTTGCATGCACAGACATAAGTTGAAGAGTTGGAGATGTTTATATAACCAGTTGTTTGCATTTGCGCAATGATGTCAACTGGAACATGCGTATTAGCAATACCAGAAGCTGATATAAAGCGCTGATGCTCGCGAGGATGCTGGCCCTGGACACTGCTACATATATCCACTTAAGCGCATGGCAACTGACCAAAATTGAAAGTCAGCCGACGTGACAGCTGTACCAAAGCAGTAGATATAAAATGTTTATAAAATTGGGTAGGCACCACTGTAACAGTATTGACATTTCACGAAGGCTAGCGTCTATTTGGAAAGTAGTTCCGAGACTTGGCGTAGGCCTGTGGTAAAATGCTTCAATGCCACGCATAATCCTTGGGTTCAATTCCAGCTGGGACCAGGACATTTATTCTTCGCATTCATCGGGCCAACGCTACCGATGTCACGTACTTGTGTATGCTCGCGCGTTTAAATTGCCCGTGTGTGTTCTCGTCGTTTCTGGGTAGATACTGTCAATCACCTGTGGCACATACCTGCATACCAAAGGCACATACCCACCTGTGGGTATGTGCCACAGCCTGGCGGGATGTGTTTAACGACGTACGCGACGGTATTGTGACATTATTCCTGTCTCGACAACTGCGTCGTATTCGTCAAATCATCTTACCCTCTCATGCTAAGTAAATGGGGTGACCACGAGAGCACCCAAATGTAGATAGATAGATAGATAGATAGATAGATAGATAGATAGATAGATAGATAGATAGATAGATAGATAGATAGATAGATAGATAGATAGATAGATAGATAGATAGATAGATAGATAGATAGATAGATAGATAGATAGATAGATAGATAGATAGATAGATAGATAGATAGATAGATAGATAGATAGATAGATAGATAGATAGATAGATAGATAGATAGATAGATAGATAGATAGATAGACAGACAGACAGACAGACAGACAGACAGACAGACAGACAGACAGACAGACAGACAGACAGACAGACAGACAGACAGACAGACAGACAGACAGACAGACAGACAGATAGACAGATAGATAGATAGATAGATAGATAGATAGATAGATAGATAGATAGATAGATAGATAGATAGATAGATAGATAGATAGATAGATAGATAGATAGATAGATAGATAGATAGATAGATAGATAGATAGATAGATAGATAGATAGATAGATAGATAGATAGATAGATAGATAGATAGATAGAGACGCTCAAAGTCACTTAATGTCACCAAAAATGCTTCCCATTCGAAATCAGAATGGAAAATATTTACGAGGTTATAGTGAATAAAACCCTTAATAATGCAGTTTGAGCGTATGCATGTGTGAAGAGGTTTCACGTATCACCACAGCTCACAAAAGTCAAGATAAAGAAACATCAGGAAATTGTCTCAGAATCAATGCACACGGAGACTGTCAGAGAGATTTCTCGAAAGCACAGGTTTTCATTGAGTAATTTTATTTACTACCCTGCTTGGACCATCAGTCTTGTATAAACAAAAAATAAAGCGATAGAACAAGAAATAAGAAATTATATGGGCGTCTTTTTTTCCCTTCGCGGTCTATAAAAGCACAATAAACGTACGAAAGTGAGAACAGCCTACTCCCAATATTGCAGTTATGCGAATATATTGTGGCAATACGGGATAAACTTGATTCAGCTTGTTGAACGACTTAAGAAGATTCGAGCAGCATCCCACTAAGGGCCGTTTTCTCAAAGTAAGCCTCACGTCGCTACGCTGAGCTGGCACTGCTGAGATTTTTCACTTTTGCTGAAGAGGAACAAACGAAATAAACAAAAAGATTAGCTTGTCCACCAAACAGACCGAGCACGCGGGTGCTGCTTGCAATGCCGGGTGGTCAATGAGTTGACACGATGAATACAATAATGCCACCAACAGCAAAAAATGTTTCGGTAACATTAACCGAAAAATAAACAAGTCCACGTGTCTATAATATACGTATTTAATTATGCAGCGTAATACCATGCGTAGTAAGGCAGTCATGTCTAAGATTAAGCGCCCATTCGTTTCCCTTAAAAATGCTATTGCTTGTATTTTCGCTCGCATACGAAGTGGTGCATTTTCTGCTTATCACGTGCAATAATTTGAAAGCACTGGTCAGCTGCTTACCCGTAAGCGACGTATATGAATCCGAATAGTACCCCGTTGCTTAGCAACTTGAAGAGAGCCGCGAAGAGGGCGACGCGCGAGTTCAGTTCTCCAGCCACGTGACTTCGCACCTCTGCGGGCGTGCGGCTGAACTCGAGGCTGTAGTTGTACTGATGCGTCACCGTCACGTTCACGTAGAAGGCTGTGTACACCCGCTCGAGAAAGCTGCGCATTGCTGAAAGAGAAATCAACGGTTTTTTGTTGAGCCCTTGCCATAGTTCCACATATAAAGAAAATTGAGCTTATACCGCAGAGTTACGGTTGTTGTTGTCCATACTTGACAGTAATTAAACTACTGGAGTGATACAGTTAGCTTCTTATGTAGGCTGCTAATTTAGGGACGCAGTGAATTACCTCGAGGAAGCAATTCACAAAAAAACTGCAAATTATTTTCTAAGTCAGTTTTTTTTTCTAAAGTGTACCATGTCATCCCTAATGGCTTATAAAATTAGCCAATTAATGAAAGGTGACAAATAAGGACAAGTTCATGTGGGGCCATATTTTGAGCATAAGAACGAGGCAACTGCTTCTGCGGTGCACCAGAGATTGCAACGTCCGTGCTCTGTAAATAGGGTGCACGTGAGGTAACTCCATCATGAATGATTAGCCTTTGTTAATAGTAGCTAGCAGACAGCATTGCCAAGAGAAGTATAGAGGATGGTATTAGTATTAGATGTAATGCAAATGTGAAGCAAGAAAATGGAAGGTAAGATAACTTGACCGGCAGGGACCGAACCTGCAACCTCCGAATAACGCATCCGAAGCTCTATACCAACGGAGCTATCACGCTGCCACTTTATGGGGTGTACATGTGCACTCAAACGCGGGAGCACGTCAGTCAGTGCCGCCATGGTGGCCACAGTGGAACACAATTTGCTGTTGTTGGTTTTTTTGTTTGTTTGCAAATATGCAAAAAAAAATGTTCCACAGTCGCGTCATGGCTGGCGGTGCCGAGTGACGCTCATTTACGTGCACATGTATGCCCAATTAGGTGAACAGGCAGATGACCGCATAGCGCTTCGGATACGTTATTCAGGGGTCGCAGGTTATGTCCCTGCCCGCGGCCAATTATATTTCCGTCTACTTTTCTTTCTTCGCATTTTCACTACATCTGCTACTTATCTCATCACCTATTCTTTGCTTGGCAGTGTTGTCTGTTAGGTATCATTAATATTTTGCCTAACAAAGAAAAACAATGAGCCCTTAGAATTCCTAATTCGAACCTTGGTTAAATTGATTACAACGTGATTTGATTGCCCTTCAAAAGTAACAAATACATTATGCCATTTCCTACAGCCAGTTGTAGGTCGTAATGCAATGTAATGACGTTTTAGCAAAGTCTAGGAAGGTAAAGATAAAATTTCATTACTTTTAAGGTAATAATGTTGTTGTTGTTGTTGTTGTTGTTGTTGTTGTTGTTGTTGTTGTTGTTGTTGTTGTTGTTGTTGTTGTTGTTGTTGTTGTTGTTGTTGTTGTTGTTGTTGTTGTTGTTGTTGTTGTTGTTGTTGTTGTTGTTGTTGTTGTTGTTGTTGTTGTTGTTGTTGTTGTTGTTGTTTAGAGATTCAAACCTGAGCAACCACTCACCTTCCTCAATCCTGTCGATTACTTGCACCTTGACGAAGTCGATAATGATAGCTGGTATCGCACAGAGGACGGTGATCACTACAGCAAATAGAAGTGAAAAATTGAAAGCGAATCAGATGAACCAATTCTGCAAAGAGTCCTGTATTTAAATTCTATGCTTCGTTGGTCAATCGTAATGTCAAGTGACTGATTGGAGAGGTAACGGTGGCGCGAGTGTTGAAGAACGAAAAGAGAAAATCGGTAAACAATCGCCTCGACAGCAAACCCGCCTAAAAAGCCCATTGAAACTGTTTTCTTGCGTTGCTTTCTTGAGTGACACAAGTCTCCTGACTATGGCACGTGTGTTGTGTGATGTCGTTTAGACCATCTGGTGTTAAAGAACACCAAATTTTGTCCACAGGATTGCGTCTTGTGGAACACGAAGGCTTGAAAAAAAAAAGTGAAGCATCGAAACACCACTTTATATGCCACAGAGTGAGGGCGTGTAAGTACTTATAGAGTATTTATAGAATGCAATAAATATAATAATAGAATAACACAATACAATTGTTACAATAAATACTATACAGTTTGATCTATATACACTGTGTTACACTAACTCATTCCCTAATCATGACAGTTAAATGAGCGTTCCTTCATACAATGTCGAAGTGAAGAAAAATAAATATAAAACAATAAAACTTGGGAATGAGTTGAACATAATGTGTAGCCTTTGCAAGAAAAAAATGCATCAATGCGCCACGATAAAAAAAACACTTTGATTTGAAAGTTTCCAGTTGTTTCTACATCGATATCACATTGATGGAGTTCACTCAACAGTTTTGGAAGCGTGTGACGAAGAATCTGTTTTGTTCGTGTAATGTGTGAAATTAGAGTTTTCTAAATATCATCATTGCTTGCATTATAAGCCCTTGTAAACGGTGTCAGCGTAAATAATGTACGAAGTAGCCCGTCTGTATCATGCTGACACTTTCTGGCCAGTTTTAATGGGCATGCATGTTGTGAACTGACGTGATATTTTATTTGATGTACAGGGGTCTTGCGTTGGAAGTTTTTGGAAGACACGCAATTTTACGCAGTGCTTACTTTTGTGATATAATCAAGTGGCTGAGGTTAGTTAATGTTGTGCCCCAGACTAAACAGCGATAGCTTAAGTGGGAAAGAAATAGAACATTCCAAATATGAAGCTTCAAAACTGTTGGCGGTGCGACTCAGATTTTGCCAATATTGCTACTATCTTTGCTACCTGTACACTATTAACCTCAATGTCCTAAGATAGTGTAGCGAGTAGGGGGGATGAATCTCGCCACATTTATTCTTCAGGGCCGAGGCAGAGCGGCGGTGCGTGAAGTCGTTCTGTCTTGGCGCGCGCTTCGAGCACAAGCAGCTATCTATGCTGTGCTGCCGCGTCATGCGGCAGCACAGCATCATTCTCCTCCTCTCTCTACACAGGGAGTTGCCTACACGGATGCCTCATACATGGCTCCTCGGGGCTCGTGTGGCTACGTTATCTACATCCACACCTTTCGGCACCTGACACGCACACCAGCGGGCCATACTTACACCCGCCAAATGTACTTTCGCTCGAGGTCCTTTCCATGGTCCACGCCATGCAGTCATTTTCCTCCCTCCCTTCTCTTCCCGAGTACACTATTTACTCCGACTCTCACGCCGCCATCTGTCACATACAGAGCAACACGTTGCCCCCTGCTCTTTAACAGGATGTCGAGCGAGCGACCTCTGCTCTTCAACACTCCACTGTCTTCCTCCGCTGGGTTTCTGGGCATTCAGGTATTAACGGCAATGAGCTAGTTCATCAGCTTGCCCGCGATATATTGCACCGGGCACCGTTCATTCCCTGGCCCACACCTTCGGAAGACAGTGAGATCTCCGTGAGTAACGAAGGGCAGATCTCCAATTGCGTCGCACTATCAAGGAGGTATATCTCCAGCTACGGCTCGACAAGCGTCTTTACCCTCCCCCTCATCCATCACTCACTGCGCTCGAGGCTCGAACTCTACGGCACATCCAAATGAATTGCCTGATAACCCCCTCTCACCTTATCCTATATAAATATAGGTCTAACCCCTGCTGTCCTAATTGCCCCTCCCCATACGCTGACCTGTCACACTACCTGTTTTACTGCCCAACTGCTCAGCAATCAAGCTATTACCCTCCCCCATCCCTTTCCATCACCTCCTGGCTCGACTGGATCGGCGCCGAAGGGGAAGAAGAACAGCGTCGACTGGTCGCACAGGCGGTCGAAAAGCTTGGCCTGTAAATTGTGGCTGAATAAAAGTCTATTACTACTACTACTTTCCCACAACGGAAAGAGCCTATCGGAAGAATATGACGGCGTGCGCGAAAGAGACGCTCGCGAAGCCCGTGAGCAGGTGAATATCGCCGGGCTGAAAGAACGTGGCCAGCCAGCCAGTGCGCCGGACGTTCGGTCCGAGAGACCACAGGGGCAGAGCTGGCGTGACCAGACCAGCCGGGATGAGCTTGGTGTGTTCCAGGAACGAGCTAGCGTTACGGGCCGGGCTTAGCAGCTGTTTCTGTGGGGCTTGAGCGTGCGGACCAGGAGCCGAGATCGTGGCCTCGGTGCCACGTCCCAGGCGTTCCAGCACAACCCGAGCTAAGACCGTGGCCGTGGTGACACGTTCGAGTGGGCCGTGGCCAGCATGGGCCTGTACGTTCCACGACGAGCAGGTCTTCGTCTACTCCTGCACCTGCGCACGACTTCATCACTGCAACTGTCCACTTCGCCGTCGCTACCTCTGTGCGGTACCGTGAATGACGCTCGACGGACCTATACGTCAGGACGTGCCGTTCCTATCGCGTGTGGGTTAAAGACTCCAGATTAGAACTTAAGAGATATTTGGATTGTTCAGTCAGACAATGTGTGTGTAATTGTGTGTGTGAGGTCAATAAATGTATTTCTTGTTCGTGACTTGGTTTTCCTGCATCTCAGGGCTCAAGAATACCATAGTCAGTGAGAACCTTGACTCAGCTGATCGTCCAGCTTCTCGCTGGCCAGTGGCTCCTCCTTTACTGTAGGGTGGTGTCTTTCAAATCGGCAACATTACTCGAAACAATATTGAAAGCAGAAAAGAAAGAAAATCTCAGTTGGTCAGCGCGACTCGAGCTGAAGTCACACGCATAGCAACCACGCATCATGTTGCACACCAAGACCGTGCCCACGGCGCCTCGAAAAATCAACGCGGTAGGGCTAACAACCTTCACAAACAGCGACGGGATTTTCCTATAAACAACCAAAATTACGATTCCTTGAAAGCAGTGTCATCAATATTGACGCATCACCAAAGAAATTAAAAAATAAAGCGGGAATCGAACTAAGGTTCCGCGGCACGACCGCATCCCCAACTGCGCGTCCAACCACTCCGCCACCAGAACAGCTAGGCGCACGCGTCTACCACGACTTTCTCATGTGTGTGTGCGTGTGCATGTGCGTGTGCGTGTGCGTGAGCACGTGCGCGTGCGCGTGTGCGTGTGCGTGTGCGCGTGCGCGTGTGCGTGTGCGCGTGCGTGTGCGCGTGCCTGTGCGCGTGCCTGTGCGCGTGCGTGTGCATGCGTGTGTGTGCGAGCGTGCATATGTGTGTGTGTGTGTATGCGTGCGCGAGTGTGCGTGTGCGTGCGTGTGCGTGTGTGCGTGCGTGTGCGTGTGCATGCGTGTGCATGCGTGTGCGTGTGCGTGCGTGTGCGTGTGTGTGCGCGTGCGCGCGCGTGTGTGTGAATGTGTGTGTGTTTGTGCGTGTGTGCGTGTGTTTGTGCGTGTGTGGGGGGGGGGGCACTCGCACGGGCTAACTGCTTCCGTTAATTGCAGAAGTAGAATGCACGTCTAGCTTTTACGGTGTCTCGGTATAGCTGTATACTCTTCCATCTGTTCCGGTCTATTGTATATATTTGAAAAAAACCACACTATCCTCCACAACAACGAGAACAGGTGATCCAAGTGAAACCCTCTTTGCTCGTTCTTGGCTTCATATGTGTAGAATAAGCTGCGCTTATGGGAGATATACAAAGAGAGCGCGCATGTATAGGACTAATGTCGTAATATAGGAGCGTACGTTGAATGCAATCCCAATGTATAACTGCGACAACCAGTACAGCTAGTTTGGCGTGGGAACCCGTATCAAATAGAATTCGACACGATAACGCTCACAGCCACTCCATGTTCCACGCATATATCGTGTGCCCGCGCCGAACCTGTCTCCGAACGCTGCCCCCACACGGTGCCACTATGTGAGGAAAAAATCGCATTACCGATCATCAAGAGTTCCCAAGGCACAGAGCACCTCAGAGCACATGGTGCCACGAGTGCTCGCAAACTTCATTGCTGCAACAGCTCGACTTTCTTTAAAACGTATACGCGGACGCGAAGTTTGAATTCTAGTAGTTTGATATCGAAGTTATACTTTTTTCATATGTTCATTTATTACTTGAAAGATTGATATGCTCTTTTCAAACAATGTCTTACACCCTTTTGCTTCTTTTTCCTCTGCCAGTATCTATTAGCATTCGTTAAACTCATTACATACATCATG
Source organism: Rhipicephalus microplus (assembly GCF_043290135.1). Classification (NCBI taxonomy): domain Eukaryota; kingdom Metazoa; phylum Arthropoda; class Arachnida; order Ixodida; family Ixodidae; genus Rhipicephalus; species Rhipicephalus microplus. The sequence continues at coordinate 12,091,176 of NC_134703.1, read as the reverse complement.
TTGTATTCAGTTTTTCATGTGTTATAAATTTAGTAAAATATTTGAGTTTGTACTCTATTTATCGTGGGTAAATGACGTGCCTTTTTCAATATTACTTTTCAAATGAATCCGAAGTAACCTTTGGCTAATCATTCAGCTGTATTTTAGACTGTTGTATTCTGTACACTGTTTTTATGTCCATGAAATTCAGTTTATCGAATTCAATTCAATTCGGTTTTGATATTCCGCTCAGAATGACGCCGCTCATGGAATAAATATGCGGGTACATGTTTTGGAATTCACGTTCGTAATGACGCGGCGTTTCTTTAGAGGGCTAGATAATATTCCGCGTGAAATGGAAGAACACGAGATTGTTCAAAGCCCCGTGTATGAGCTCCCGCTTCAAACAATACACTAATTGTTCTCAGCCGCCGCGGCCGCATTTTCGATGCAGGCGAAAATGCATGAGGCCCGTGTGCGCACATTTATGAGAAAGTTTAGGAACCGGAGGCAGCCAGAATCACGGGTGCCCTACACGTCTCTGACAATCATACCGTGGTTTTTCTGACACTGTCACAAACTTATCTCGGGAGCGCTTGCGTCGGATGGAATTAAGAGAGTCGGGAGACGGGCGTGGCACAAACAACAAACACTGTATAACCCAAAAGATAAAAGGCAGAAAATCGACAGCAGCTGACACTCACTGGCGCAAAAATTACCCTTATAGCAGTGCAAACAAAATAGTCTGCAAACCAGTTTAAATGTGTTCTTAGCCTTAGCCACTGCTCCTCATCCCATATGGCATTAGCACAATCGCACGACCTTAGGGTTCACGTAGGCTTCTATCCGATGCCGTGTCGAGGTTCGTCACATACATTGTTGACTGCCTCCTCAACTTCTTCGCTGCCACCATCGGTCGGTCCCGCCGAACTAGCCGCTCGTCATCGTCACCGACGTCCGGACCACCTCGTCTTCTTCAGCCTCGCTAGCGTAGGCTTAGCCTCGTCGTGGTTTCTCCTGATGACAAGTCCGCTCTGCTGACTGGTGTGGACAGTCGCCGTGCTTCCGTGAAGTGGGTGAGTTACAAGTCGACCACGCAGGAACTGTTGGACAAGGGTGCGGCAAGTCCGGGTAGCCTCGCTCGCAACCTCCGAGGTCAACGGCGATACCCCAGGCCTCTCGCGCCGACATCCTGGGAACCGTGTGATCATGCTGTTCCCGTCGTGGTAGCAACGCTCGCTCTCCACGTCCTTGCTGCTCGGCGTGCGAACAACACAGTGCCAGCTCATCCACCGGGGTTTTCCTCCCGGCCCGGGTCACGTGCCACGAGTCTTGACGCGACCAATCTCTGGCCTCTACGCGGCTGGTGCTCTCGGGTTCTTTCTTCTCCCGAACCGTCGCAGCACTTCCACGTTTGGCACGCGCCTCTCCTTTATTTATGACAGACACAGAACCGTAACCATTGTCATTATAACTGCACACTTGTGATCATGTAGTGCTAATAATATCGCGTTTTATCAGCACGTCCACTTCGCCAAAAGATGTCAGTTAAAAGTAAAATAAATAAATAAATAAACCACTGCAACATTGCTGTATTGGACACAAGCGCAACTCAACACGTAAATGCCGAACTACTGCTTGTCACGCTCGCGACGAGATATTTTAAATATATCATTCGCACATTTTTTGCGTGCCCATTTCTTCCGGAGAGCAAAGCTTCAAAATCTCTCATGCCAGAATAAGCCCGCAGAGACGTGACGTCTGCAGCGGATAGCGATGTTGAGATATGTAGATTAAATACGCAGAATGCATTCGCGACGGCCCCGCGTGACAGAACGAGATGATTGTGAAGGATGCTGCCAGAAATTTCGATCATCTGGGGTTCTTTAACATGCGCTGACGTCGCCTTCATTGAAATGTGACCACCGTGGCCAGCATCGAAACCGCAACCTACGGGTCAGCAGCTCTGTACCCACTGGTCCAGCGTGGCGGACACGCCACAGGATGGGCCACGCAAAATACCTCATTATGAACTCATTCTCCAGAATTCTCCAGCATTATGAACTCATTCTCCGCAGGCAGATTCTACGGCCAGTCACCACGCAAGCCTCGACTTCATTGATTATGTATACGAATGGTCTCCCTGAGGCGTCAAACAGCTAAGCTTTCACGTATATTCTGTTTCTATTCTCCAGGCTTTGCAAGGTTTGTGCACTGACACTAGTTAATGAGCGTTTTACAGCGAAAGCTGCTATGTGATCGGAACACGGGTCACGTGGCGCCGTAGTTGTCCACCGCCACCGCTGCGCCGCAGCCGGTCTTTGTAATCAATATCGCAAGAAACACAAAAAAACTTAGTATATAAAAAACAACATGGACACAATCAGATTCGAAGCAGGGGCCCCGCCGCGGTGGTCTAGTGGCTAAGGTACTCGGCTGCTGACCCGCAGGTCGCGGGTGCAAATCCCGGCTGCGGCGGCTGCATTTCCGATGGAGGCGGAAATGTTGTAGGCCCGTGTGCTCAGATTTGGGTGCACGTTAAAGAACCCCAGGTGGTCGAAATTTCCGGAGTCCTCCACTACGGCGTCTCTCATAATCATATAGTGGTTTTGGGACGTTAAACCCCACATATCAATCAGATTCGAAGCAGGGTCCGCAGCATGCCATCCCAGTATTAGACCACTGAGTCACGCCGGCGCTTGGAAACCATTTCTAAACGGGCCTTAGGCAGGTCTTGATGTCGGGAAATCAATATCGCGCTAACTTTTCACTAGGTCATGACGCGAACGAAGGGAGCAGACTTCAGGTCGAAGATGAAACGGTATATTTGGGCCGAACTTGTGGCCCCACAAAAAAAGTCAGATTACTGCATGACACTGACACTGATAGCGGCGAACAGAGTGTCCGTCGACGATCAACGGAAAAGCGGCGAAGCATGCGGTATTTATACACTTGCCATAAAATATTCTAGGGTTATCACTAGCAGCGAAGTAGGTTCCAGACAAATCCGAGATGTTTACGAAGTGGGCGTATATCTACAATAATCGTGAACCTGTGAGGCGCATTTTGCGCTGCGCATTCTAGACTGGCTTTGTGGGCGAAAACTGATTGAAACATAAGTGTATATAAGAAATGCACGTGGCATTGCCTCTTCTCTCTGAAAAATGGCAGATCCCACGTAGAATGGAAAACGATATGAATGAATGAATGAATGAATGAATGAATGAATGAATGAACAGATTTTATTTCTGGTGAGATACAGAAAAAATCTGCGAAATATGCGAAGCACGAATGAGGAATGTCAAATAAAATCAGCACAACGTCACGAGACAGACGTGAATCATGCTTTACATGACTTCCATGTCATGAATATTATGTTTTGACGCGTTATTAAATGCGAAGCATTTCTTGGCGAACTTCGGCGACTTTGAACATATCTATCTATCTAGCCGCCAACGACTTTTAGCTTTTCTGGCTGCTTGGATAACGGTATCGATACCAAACTTGGTATGATATAACATGACTGTGTGACGAACATGGCTGACTAGTGAAGACATGAAAATCATGACACGTATGTCTCAAATGTCATGATTTACATGTCATGGCCCTGCTGCTCTTGCGGTGGTTTCATTCACATGATATGTTGCAAAACTGCTATGGTAGGACATGACTGCATGGCGCACACAAGAGACAGACCCTAACATCAAACTCATGAAATGCGTGTCATGTAACTACATGACTACATGCCACACTCATGATGTGCTCGCAGCCGTTTCGCTAGCTTTGCATATACCGAATTCGCTATTACGGGACGTGAATGGGTGACAAAGTTGTATGACTGGTGCAAACATGATAATCATGATATGCGTGTCATGTAACAACATGACTACATGCCATGCTCATGATGCGCTCGCGGCCGTTTCGCTAGCTTCTCATGAACCAAATTCGGTATTGCGGGACGTGAATGGATGACGAAGGTATCTGACTGGTGCAAACATGCTGCAAACATATCCCCCAAGTAGAGATCAGTGGATCTGCCCACTGACCTTCATTGTGGATCTGCATGCCATATACTCGCAGGTGCGCGCGCGCTGCGTTGCTTTGACGCATGCGCGTTTGAGCGCACGAGGCCTCCCTCTGTCACGGAGATTGGCAGACACGATGCTGTTTACTAAGTAACGTCGTCGGCGCGAAATGCAGCATGTCACGTTTCGCGACGTTTGCTACCGGGCCGCGCTGACGGACGCTTGTCGCGCCTGGCGTCATACTATCGAGTGCCCACGTTTTGCCTGCGCGTGCGTCCACGTTGCGTCGGAGTATATTGGGCCCTTCATGACGGACTCACCGCCGTTGCGCTAGCTCCACATGTACCAAGTTTGGCATCACGGGAAGTGAATAGATGACGAAGCTAAATGAAACGTCCAAACCTGATTAATCAAAATATCCGTTTCATGTAAAACTTGACCACATGCTACGCTCACAGCGTTCTCGCGGCCGTTTCACTAGTTCCACATATATCAAGTTTGGTATTACTTGACGTGAATGGACAATGAGTGTAAATGACACGTAAACATGATATCATGGCATGGAAGAAATGTACGGCATAATTCACTTCCGCCTCATAACGTTGTGCTAATTTTAAAATGACCTATCACCCTTCGTCATTTGTGCTTCACATATCATCGATTCCCACCGTACGTGGGATCTGCCACTTTTTTTACCTTCATCGTGTCACATGCTACCAATTTTGGTATATGTGGAGCTAGCGAAACGGTGGCAAACGTGCTATGAGCATGGAATGTTGTCATGTTCTTACATGACACGCGTGTCAGGATTATCATATTTGCACCAGTCATATATTTTGTCCTCCATTGACGTCACGTAACACCACATTTGGTGTATGTGGAGCTAGCGAAACGGCCACGAGTGACCCCGAGCCCACCATCCGAGTTCCCCGAATACCAAGACACTCGCACTGATAGCGGTGAACAGAGCGTCGGCCGTCGATCCACTGACAAGCGGGGAAACATGTCGGTATTTATTCACTTGCCACTGAATATCCTAGCGTTATCTCTAGCAGCGACACAGCCTCCAGAATAATCTGGGATGTTCACGACGTGGCCGTAATCCTAACAACATCATCTACAATAATCGTGAACCTTCTAGAACACCGAGGCGCAGTTTGTCCTGAGCATTCCAGACAGGCTTTATGGGTGAAAACCGGATGAAACATAAGTGTAAATAAGAAACGCGCGTGGCAGTATGAGTAATACAGCGTTTAAGAACATCAAAGGAACAGCCAGGCGTAACAGAATGCGAATTGCGTAAGGAGTGGGTCATCCAACCTATTCAAAGACCTGTTCTTGATCCCCTATTTACTGTGACTTACACCTACTTCATGCGAAATTCTTCATCGTCGTTAGCCACTGCATAAAAAATGAACAAAATTTCTAGCAAGTGTGTAACTGGTACCACGTTTCTCAGAAGAATGACGAAGGATGGCATAGTGAATGCTAGCCTACTGCGCAACAATCTTGTTTATTTATGGCGAAGTGGGCACCCAACAAGTGTGCTTGTAGCAGTTACCCAAAGTGTGTTTATAAAAGGCTCTCAAAAGGCCTCTCTTCTATTTTTCGCTGTGGCTGTGCAGCGCGTTCCGCGCACGCCTGGCATTTTTATTTTCTAGTTTGATATGAACCTTACTTTTTTTAATGACTTGTTCGCCAAGGCTAAACATTATTGATCATGTATTCTGCAAATAAATACTCACTTAGGTGTCTTGCACGTGATGCAAGTCCGCGAGTTCTGCACACAGTATCGCCAAAGACAAAGCAGTTCTTCCGCGTACATTAAATGTATAAATGGAATGTCGAAAAGGCACCGTACACAGCGAGATACCAACTAACTTCCCCGGCCAAAGGCAATTCACACGCGCTGTTCTATATCCCCACTCCCGAACTTTGGTGCTTCTCATATCTGATAGTATTCGAACGTGCAAAGATTTTCACTGCAATAAACTTTTGCAGTCCCCCCCCCCCACGCCCTTGTCATCGAAGCTCAATATAGATCCATTTTTGAAACTGCTCGGGCGCATAATGAGCTCTCCGACTACATTCGTTGGCATAGATGCGCACTATCCCACGCGTATCCATCCATACGATGTCCGCGCAGATAAATGAACGTAAGTGAAGCTACTGTCGCAATAACACAAATGTAAAGCAAAATTAAAGCTTGGCTGAAGCCTTTCACTTACAGCGGTAGCTGATAAACTCACTCAAAATCATTAGTGTCTTTTGCTCGTTCATTTCGAGCCTCCCTTTGAGGCTAATGAAAAAGCCCGCTGGTTGGCGCTCTCTCCTTGCTCTTGGTGTCCGTCCACTCGGGTTTCCGAAAATTTGTTAAGCAAGCAAAAGAGCCATTTTAAGAATTTTTTTATGTTGATTCATTTCCACCGTAAAAAATCCTAATGCCCAGTATCTGCTCGAAAGTATCACTGTTATTCAGCGGACCCAGTCAGTATAAAATGTCAATTTGACGACTGCCTTATAGTACATTCGTCCCACATACTGTATCTCCAAAAGTTGTCTATAGCTCATGTCTATGTTTATGCTAGAGTACATAGTCTGTACTATGATCCATGCTAAATTTTATGATGTAGTCAGGGCTACCGTCTATTCATAATGAAATATTGGGAGCCTGCCTATCAGCCCTTCTACAGTCTATGTATTCCCTGATATTCTATATAGTGGGATAATCAGGGTGAACAGTGGAAGTACCTCAAACAGGCTGGCCGACGTTCTGATAGGAGGACCTATCTTTCGCAAAGGCGTAGTGTCATCCTTGGCGTGTTAGTTTTAAAGGGGTTAGTAGTGACATAATCCCCTGGTGGTGGCGCGTGTCCCTGTTGATGATCGGCGTCTGAAAAGTAAAAAAAAAAGCTAGAAAGAAAGTTAGGTCATCCTACCGAAACGTCGGCCAGCCTGTCTGAAACACTTCCACTGTTCACCCTGATTACCCCACTACGTTGTTTCCTTCTGTCGGCTCCCATCTTGCTATTCTATGGCCTCATAAGTTGTATACGCTATATACCTGTTTGCATTAAACATAGCATAACGAGACACACGAAAATACATATTCATTCGAACAGGGCCCGATTTTTTATGTGAATTTCGCGTATGATGAGAAAGAATATAGCTAAAAACTTGGTGACGAAAATGAAGTCACTCGTGAGCGAAAACCTTATTCGTCAGGCCGCAATTGTGAGCTGAAAGAGCTTGAAGATACGTTACTGCCGTTCATTGTGTCACTGCCGGAATCAATTAGGAGAATTTATTGAACCCCACAACAAGAGTCATGTTGCAAAGCAAGCGTTGGCAGAGTTCCAATGTAAGGCGTGCTCACCTTTCGCTACGTAGCAGACATGCTCGATCACTTTGACGGGCGAGCAGATCCACTCGAGAAGGTCTGGCATCATTTCCAGGCAGTCAGCGTACGCTTCCACCAGCGGCTTGCGGCATTTCTCGTAAGGCTCGCCCATGCGCCGGTTGCACACGTTCACCAGGTTGCGCAGCCACTGGATCGCTCGGCGAATCGCAGCGACTGCGATAAGATGCGTAAACAACCTCACACAAGTGAAGTAGAATGTGTGTTGTTGATCAGTGCATTAGCAGCATGCTAGAATCTTTCATAGACACGATCTATGGCAAAATATTTAGTCTGCTACGCTCTACATTTCCGAAGTGCATGAAAGCCATCATTTTTTTTCTTTTTTAGCCAATTTTACTAATCTTTTCTAGAACTACTTTCTCGCCCTGTTGCGCATCCTCTAGTAACCCCTAGACTAGACCCATAGCCCACCCGAAATTTGCACGGAAGGGGCTGGTTTACCGGAAATAAATAATGAAAATACGAGTCTTTTAAAGCTTTCAACAGTTGCTCTGCTAGAAAGAGAGATCCGGTTTTGCGATGCGAATGTAGCAGGCTCAGTGATTGTTATTTCGTATCTTTGCATGTTTCATCTTTTTTTGCCACTATTTGTTCTGTTCACTCGGGTATATAAAACAGCCTTCTTGTCAATAAAATCTCAATTGGAAGTCAGCACTTGTTCCGTCTTTTTGTTGTCCACCATGTGTTAATTTCGCACAGTTAACCTTGATTGATATGTTGGGTTTAACGTCCCGGAACCACCATATGATTATGAGAGACATCGTAGTGGATGGCTTCGGAAATTTCGACCACCTAGGGTTCTTTAACGTGCACCCAAATCTAAGCACATGGGCCTACAACATTTCCGCCTCCATCGGAAATGCAGCCGCCGCAGCCGGGATACAATTTCGCTACCTGCGGGTCAGCAGCCGAGTACCTTAGCCACTAGACCACCGCGGCGGGGCCGCGCTGTTGACCTTAAGTAAACCAAGTTTGGAGCAGGTTACGGGAAAAAAACACGCATTTTTGAAACAAAAGAATGAATTTGATGCAGTATGAAAACGACCTATATTTAGAAACAAATTATGTAAAAACGATTCAACATTCCTTAAATAGTGCAAAGGGAATACGAGCATTGCCATTTCAATAAAAGTAGTATTTTGAACCACCCCTCCCACCAAACAATGATGAAGTCCACATTAGCACTTGCCACGCCTGTAGAATGCTTTGAAGGACTCGGAGAATTCAGATGTTGATCTGGCAAGCTGGTGACCTTGAGATTCGGGAAATCTGTATAACTTGGGAGTAGGAGGCGGTGAAAAAAAGAAAACCTGTATTCCAGTATTCTTGTATACCACTACGCAACGCACCACGGGCTATTCCCCATTCTTTCTCGTCTATAGCCGTCAACCGACATCTGTGCTCGACATCTCCTTTTTTGACGTCCCTGTGAACTCGTCATAGTCATCGAGCGAGCACGTAATCTCTCGCCTGGCCGATGGTCGCCGACGCGCCCGCCTCAATACAGAGGCAAGCCAATAAGAGCGGAAGACTCGCTACGATGGCGTCCACCGCGTAGTTCACTTCATACTGGAGCACTGCTGTGGACCCTAACGCTGGTTCCCGGCCTGTGTGATAAGTCACTCAGGTTTCGTCGGCCCCTACGCCATAGTCGAGCACACGTCTCCTGTTATCTACCGAGTAACCCCTGTTGTCATGCCTTCCGACAGCCGTTTTCGTGGTACAGAGGTTGTTCACGTGTCGCGCTTAAAACCATTCGTGCGACGTACACCACCGTCATAAACAGCGGCCACGTTGGCCGTTTCCGCGTGAGGCGGAAATTTGAGTAAGCACAAGTCAAGTCAAGCCAAGATATCAAATCAAGAGTAAGCACAATATTCACAGCGTTTTACCTTCATCTTCTTTGTCTGTATATAAACATCATGACAAAAAACGTCGTCTTCGTTCGTAGCGTTCATCAGGCGATTCAGCTTAATAAACGACGCCGTTGCGACCACAACGCTGCTACTGTCTTACGATATATACATATATATATATATATATATATATATATATATATATATATATATATATATATATATATATATATATATATATATAAGGGGAAGAAGTGTATATTTAAGGGCTCGTTTTTCCGTGTTTTAACACAATATTATTGAGATCTAACAGACAGTAATGCCAAAGAATGTACAGGAGAAGTTATTATAACCAATAGAATGTAAATAAGAAGAAAGAAAAGTGCATATGAAAAAAATAACAGCCGTGAGCAGGAATCGAACCTACGACCTTCGAATAACGCGCTCGATGCTCTAACCACTGAGCTACCACAGCGGCCCTGCCTCCATCCACTTTTTTTGGGTTTATATGTGAATTTAGAAGTAGAAGTGACAGCGCCATCTATAAGCCAAGCGACGAGTGTGAAAACAGTCTTGTATGCCCATGTTTGGCATGAGTGGGCAGCTGATTAATAGTCCCTCGATTACAGCCTAATGACACCAAGTCTGCCAGTATGAGACCCTCGTTTAATGAAATAAGGGAAAGAAGTGTATACCTAAGGGCTCATTTTTTCGTGTTTTAACATAATATTATTGAGATCTAACAGTACAGGGGAAGTTGTTAGAACCAATCGAATGTAAATAAGAAGAAAGAAAAGTGGATGAAAAAATAACCAGCCGGGAGCAGGAATCAAACCTACGACCTTCGAATAACGCGTTCGATGCTCTAACCACTGAGCTACCACAGCGGATATATATATATATATATATATATATATATATATATATATATATATATATATATATATATATATATATATATATGGGGGGGTGAAATTCAATGGATCCGGTGGAAAATGTCGTAGAAAAAGAGGTCGACAAACGTGCGAAAACGCAAGTTTTACCAACGTTTTGCCAGGAGGGCCTGCCTTCATCGGAGTGAATGAAATCCGACGAAGGCAGGCCCACCTGCCGAAACGTTAGTAAAACTTGTGTTTTCACACGTTTGTCGACCTCTTTTTCTACCGTTTATATATATATATATATATATATATATATATATATATATATATATATATATATATATATATATATATATATATATATATATATATATATATATATATATTTATATATATATATGGGATATGGCACAACGGGAGCGTTGTCAACAAGGATAAATATATTTATAACTCATCCCCTGATGAAGGGAGGAGCCCTCCCGAAACTGTTGGGAAATAAATATATTTATCCTTGTTGACAACGCTCCCGTTGTGCCATATCCCATACCTTCACGAAGACTAACTGGCCCATTGAATTATTACTCCCACTATATATATATATATATATATATATATATATATATATATATATATATATATATATATATATATATATATATATATATATATATATGAAGTTTTTGTTTTTCCAATGGGTCAAACGTACTTGGGAAGAGAAGAAACACAACTTAGCGGTTGTCTTAATTTTATTACCAACGGTTTCGACCGGTGGGCCGGTCGAAACGGCTGGTAATAAAATTAAGACAACCGCTAAGTTGTGTTCCTTCTATATATATATATATATATATATATATAAGCAACCCTGTGCACAGCCGGGAGGCCCCCACTACACGCGTAATCTAGAAGCGGGCAAGGAATTTGCATTGCACCCGCTTGCAAAGCCTACCGCAATACTGAGCACCCCTCTTTTTACGACGAAATGTTGACAGGGCACGGAGTAGTTAAAGGCTTAGAACTTCTTAAAATGCCCGCTTACCAGCCTCTGCCACAATACGCGGCACCCCTCCTTCTACGACGAATTGTTTACGGGACCCCGAGTAGTTAAAGGTTTAGGACTTCCTAAAAAGCTCTTTTTTGCCCCACACCGAACCGCCAGTGCCAGGAGGGGTCTGATCGGGAGGAATGCGTTGGGGAACGGAAACATACACAGACCGCTGACATCAGAAAGGTGAAGGGGAGAGGGGGAGAGAGATGAGGGGGGAAGTGGAGGAAGAGTGGAAGGGGGCACCCGAGGGGCGTCCACCGTATATTATTTTTCTCTTCTTCTTCTCTTTTTCTTTTTTTCTTTCCTTTTTTTTCTTTTTTTTCTTTTTTTCTTCAATGTCTTTTTTCCTCTTTTCTTGCCCTCCAATTTGAGATTGTATAAAGCTGAGCACCAACAAACTGTATCTGTAATCCTGATGAAGGCCAGACTCTAGGCCGAAACGTCGAAATAAACCACGTTGTGACCCCTCACGGAGGATCTACTGGACTATATGCAACGCTACGGCCACTCAACCACCATGCCTGCATATATTATATATATATATATATATATATATATATATATATATATATAGAGAGAGAGAGAGAGAGAGAGAGAGAGAGTCTGGCCTTCATATATATATATATATATATATATATATATATATATATATATATATATATATATATATATATATATATATATATATATATATATATATTGCCACACCCGAAACAAAGAACGAAGACGATGTGCGCGCCAACAGCCTCGTGAAAAGGGGCACCGAAGAAGACGACGTGTTTTGTTTTGCTCACCTGCTCTTGGCTCCTGCATAAAAACACACGCCGTCTGTTCTCGGACTCAACGTCTCGGTGCACTGCTTACGTTCAACCGCGACAATATATATAAGCAAGCATGGTGGTTGAGTGGCCGTAGCGTTGCAAGTAGTCAAGTAGATCCTGCGTGAGCAGTCTATATATATATATATATATATATATATATATATATATATATATATATATATATATATATATATATATAGTCACAGGGTCGTGACGTCGACAAAAGAAACTGACAATAGAATGACTATTTACTTGGGCGAACTTGTGCCCGGTAAACGGAAAGTCGGATCACAGTAGCAGACCTGCACTGATAGCGGCGAACGTATCGTCAGTCGTCCATCAACTGACAAGCGGCGAAGCGCGTTGGCATTTATACACTTGCCGTCGAATGTTCTAGCGTTATCGCTATAGCGTTGACGTAGGCTCCAGAATAAGCTGTACAGTTCGCAGAGTGGGCATGATCTTATCGAAATTATCTACTACAGTCCTGAAGCTTCTCGAAGACTGCAGGCGTGGTTTGCGCTGAGAATTACGTGGTGTATTAGGACGATAACAAAACTTGAGAACAAGAACATGGCAATATATATATATATATATATATATATATAGATATAGATTGCCTTGGCAATATGCTGAACAGTGTAATAGCCCAACCACTTTATCTGAACATTGTCCTCGCTATACTTTTTCTCATTTTAAAGAAACAATCACAGCGTACAAATCAAAGGGCAAGCGATTTGGTTGCAAAAGCTTGTGCCCGTTATTCTGAACATTAACACAAAAGGGCATAATGGGGCAGATGCTGCCTCACTGGTTGTTTTTTTTTTATTCCTTCAGCAGTTTCACCTGTGTTATTGTTCCACCTGCGTATAGTGATCAAAGTGAAGGGCATTTTGTTACCATGCGTGTGCGTGTGGTTTAAAGACAGCAGGAATAGTACAAACATCGATTTTAGCACACTTCATTGCTCATGCACGCTTGTGATCAGAGAGAGTAACGTGATAAAAGAGTTTGCTCTTGAGACACTGATACTACGTCATTATATATGCATGCTGTTTTCACCGCCGCGTACCGACTCTACACTTCGTCGCCCGGTACGCAGCGTTACGCTCCACCGAACGATTAGTGATTCTTTCTGCCGTGGCGCACAGTCGATTTAAGAAAGCTTTGTACGTGAAAATCAGCAGCACGTCGAAAACTTCATTAGTGAAGATGTTTGCAACTTGTGTTTATTAGGCTATATAGCCTTCGAAAATTTAGTAGCAAGTGCCCCCCTCTCCATCCCTGTATGTGCTCATAGCAACCTCAAATTACAGGTTGGAACTTACAGAATAAATAAAATAATGTGTAAGTAAATTCAAGAGTCAGTTACTCTCACGTGTAAACATTACGCCAGCAATCAGCTTTACGAGCGCACACTGTCTGGTTTGAAAGCAAGACTGTTTAGACTGCGGGGCGTGAATATTTCACGGATTTTGGCTTTTGGCGGGAGTGTAGAGCCCATGACAAGTGAATTTTTCACGATGCTGGCCGATAGCAGAACCTGCTAGGGCCGTGAATAGGCGGGGCAACTCGAAGCCGACTCGTCACCTTATGCGAACGAGCATTTAATATTTACAGCACGACCCAGAGCTCGGTAAACTTTGTCCTGCATCGGAATCACATCGGCATGGATGTAACTATAACGTGTATAGTGTCGGGTAGTAATCACCAAAACGAGAGGTAGTCAGAAAGTTCCCATGATAGGCCCCTCCTTCAGCCCAGACGTGATCACCGCTGAAACGCCTAAAGCAAGGCTGGGAACAGCGTACTATAGACATTACTAAAGGTCGAACTATGCAGGCTTATTTACTGGCCCGCGCTGTAAGCCATGAAAGCACCAAGAACACGGAGATACGTGTAATGCCCAGCTTCACCGCTTTTGAGCGCTCCTTTGTGGAATACTGCAATGATTGGGACTACAAGTGCAGTGAAGAAAGTCATTGCATCGACGACTGTTAAATTATGCAGCACAGAAGCGAGACTGCAGACGCGGTCGCAAGCATCAAACACTAGACAGATTTAGTTGCGCGTCCGTAGCAGCCGTAAGAACGCAGCCTGCTGGCCATTTTCAATTGACAGGCCGTACGGCTCCTGCGGACGCACAAATAAATCTGTCTATTAACGGAATCTGTATACGTAACTCTGCATTTTCGTATTCCTTTTTCGTGACGCTGCATCATGCTGTGCGTATACCCTAGCATGACTTGAAACACCCGTAGCTTGATCATATGAAGACAATCACTTTTTCTTCCCAAGTACCTTGATAGTCAACGCGAAAAACTGAGGGATCTTTAAGACGCCTTTAAGAATTAAACGCGATAGCGATATCTTGTCCCTAACCACTTGGTGCATGCTTCTTAATGTGTGATGTTACTCGATAAGTTTAAATTGCGGATTACTACAATGTAAACGATAAAGTTGAAAGTGGCTTGTGTCAGTGAAGCATGCGGCTGCAATCTGTGTAATGGGCTGCGTTATGATTTCAACCATTAGCGATTGTGCGTGTGAAATGTTTTCGAACTTGCTAGGCACCCACTACACGTGTTCTTGTGGGAACGAGCGCAGTAACGTGTGTGCCTTCTCTAATGGGTGGCCGGCTTCAAACCACGAAATCGTTATCACATGCTCTAACGCCCGATGACAATTCACGCTTTTACCTCGCTATATCACCACGAGAACGCATGTTGATTGATTGATATGTGGGGTTTAATGCCCCGAAACCACCATATGTTTATGAGAGACGCCGTAATGGAAGGCTCCGGCATTTTCGACCACCTGGTGTTCTTTAACGTGCGCCCGAATCTGAGCACACGGGCCTACAACATTTCCGCCTCAATCGAAAATGCAGCCGCCGCAGCCGGGATTCGATCCCGCGACCTGCGGGTCAGCAGCCGAGTACCTTAGCCACTATGCCACCACGGTGGGGCATCGATAACACATGTTGTACCATGAATCTTGTATAGAGAACGCGTGTGTTTGCGAAGCATAAACGTTATTTTCAATTCATTTACAAGCAGAGGAAGGTATTTTAACTGTATTTCCAAGTAGACGCTTGGGCGCGCTTGAACTTTTCCATAAAAGCTTCGGACTGTGGTTTGGCCAGTGTGCTTTTAAACCAACCCATTTCCAGGGCATTTAATGGCCTTGTGTGCCGCCAAAATAGTTAGGCGTTTCATTAAGCGCATATAGATCAAGCGTACATTTTTAAAAAGAACGTGTACCCACCCTAAAGCCCTTTGCCCAGACGTTTATCTACATAACTTCTATATCTTTGGCAGAGCTAAGCACGCAACCTATTTCTGGCAACAAAAATGTTCTCTGCACTGCTAATAATTTATTGTTCGAGGGTTTACATACAGAAGTTTCCCTGCATATTTGCTACCTTTATTGGTCATCAGCCTATGAACCAATGAGGTGAGACACTGTTTTTAAACCAGTTTGTGCAGGCAGTTTTGAGTTGATACACCTCTTCATCAGACAACTGGTGTGGCAGTTTTCCTATTTTCGTGACTGTGCTCATCAACTGCTTCGAACATTCTTGCAAGTGAATTCCGGCAATGTTATCTTTTTCAAATTTACTGGCACCTACTAATTTTGCATCGCCTTCCTATTAACAAGAATTCATGCGGAGATTATACGAATCAGTGCGTTTTCTGGCAGCCATATTCTCTAATGAATATTTCTTCCATCACTCAATAAAAGATTCATAATATGATGTATCAGATATGGATGGTACTTCTAGACCTACTGTACTGCTCCCTCTATATTATTTTGTCAGGTGTGATGAGTGAAAAAAACGATGACAACGACGGAAGTGCGGGGCAAGGCGCGTGGGATTTTGAGTCAACTGTGCGCGTGAGGTCAGCCAATCAGCTGATGACCTGTGGTGGCCCATAGAGGTGGCGTACCACGATTGGGCCGCGTGTGACCATTACGTGGCGGTAAGCTTTGTGGCTGGGGATGAGCCAAAGCAGCGGCAGACGGAAGACAGCGGGCCGAAGCGTCGGACGCGGGCGATCCAGGTTCCGGCCAGGGAACGCGGCTGTCCACGCTACTGCCGTCCAACTGCCAGCTGGAGTGGGGTTGCCGGCACGAGTACTGCATCTCGGGGCGCGGCCTGGCCTGCTGTTCTCTTCCTTGCCGAGGGCATCGCGGATCTCGGCGAGGCGTCCCCACGGTCAGCCGTTCAGCACAGCGACGTACGTGGCCTGGCTAATGGTCACGGTTGCGCCGAGCATCGCGTCTCGGCGCAAGCTGTTCGCTGGATGGGCTGGCCATTCCCCGCGTGGAGCATCGCGTCTCTGATGCGGGTTGACTGCTCCGTAGTCGCACCCACGCCGTCAAACGCCGTCGTCACCAGAGCGTCACCCATCGATCGGGAGCGGGGTGCGTCTCGATGTGTGACGCTATGGTGACGATGACGCTTGGCTGAGTTGGGGCGTGGGTACGACACCAGAGCAGTCAACCCGCATCGGAGACGCGAAGCTCCATGCGTGTAAATGGCCAGCCCATCCAGCGAACAGCTTGCGCCGAGACGCGATGCTCGGCGCAACCGTGACCATTAGCCAGGCCACGTACGTCGCTGTGCCGAACGGCTGACCGTGGGGACGCCTCGCCGAGATCCGCGATGCCCTCGGCAAGGAAGAGAACAGCAGGCCAGTCCGCGCCCCGAGATGCAGTACTCGTGCCGGCAACCCCACTCCAGCTGGCAGTTGGACGGCAGTAGCGTGGACAGCCGCGTTCCCTGGCCGGAACCTGGATCGCCCGCGTCCGACGCTTCGGCCCGCTGTCTTCCGTCTGCCGCTGCTTTGGCTCATCCCCAGCCACAAAGCTTACCGCCACGTAATGGTCACACGTGGCCCAATCGTCGTACGCCACCTCTATGGGCCACCACAGGTCATCAGCTGATTGGCTGACCTCACGCGCACAGCCGGCTCAAAATCCCACGCGCCTTGCCCCGCACTTCCGTCGTTGTCATCGTTTTCTTCACTCATCACATCAGGTCATACAGAAACAATACCTGTAAAAACCTGGTTAAACAGAAATTGTATTGTTATATTTTTAATTATTTGCCGCCTCTGTGAAGTCCTATAAACGAAATAACATTGTTTTATTAGTTTGTAGTACGCCACTCGCCTCTAGGACGTCCTTCCTAAAGCTTTTATTTATTTATTTATTTATTTGTTTATTTATTTATTTATTTTGTTAGTTAGTTAGTTAGTTAGTTAGTTAGTTAGTTAGTTAGTTAGTTAGTTAGTTAGTTAGTTAGTTAGTTAGTTAGTTAGTTAGTTAGTTAGTTAGTTAGTTAGTTAGTTGCAACACGGCCAGTCTTTACTGAGACCATAGTAGGTGGACATACTTTAAAGATTTATGATTGCTCGTCAGAAACGAGAGTAACGTCAACTTGGAATTTGTTCATGAGCAACATTTACGCAACATAATTTACAAACAAAATGCGAGTGCATACAAAATGGTAAATTGAACAAAAAAAGAGTTATTACAAAGCTAAATACAGAACGAAATGGCAAGTTCAACAATGAAGGAATGCACCCCGCCACAGTGGCTAAAGCACTCGGCTGCTGAACCGCAGTTCACGGGATCAAATCCCGGCTGCGGCGGCTGAATTTTCGATGGAGGCGAAAATGCTGTAGGCCTGTATGCTCAGATTGGGGTGCACGTTAAAAAATCCCAGGAGGTGGAAATTTACGAAGCGCTCCACACAGCGTATCTCATATTAGTATGGTGGTTTTGGGACGTTAAAACCCACATATCAATCAACACAATAAAGGATAATTATGTGACTACCTACAGAGCATACAAGTACATACTCGTTTGATTACTAATGTTACTGGCTATGTAAATATGCTGTGCATTTTGAGAATGACTCAGTGTTAGTAATGTGGGATGCCAACATATTCCTTTCATGGATGGCGACCGGGGAAAAAGAATGTTTGAACACATGAGTGTTGCATTTGTATTGTCCTAATGTGTTTGTATTTTGAGTTCTGGTGGCTCGTGTCGGAGAATAAGACCCTTTAAATGGATGTTTTAAAATGGCTATGCAGGAGCTTACGACTAAATCTTATATGTGCCTATTTCGCTCGTACTTCAAGCGTTGTAAGTCCAATATAGTTAGAAGATTAGTGGGTTCACGCTTAAATTTGTTCTTAATGAATTCTATGGCCTTCCTCTGTACTGCTTCTGTTTCTTTTCTGTTTGTGCAGGTGGGAGGCAATTACACTGTACTCCTGTGTTCAAGGATTGGCCTGACGAATGTTGTGCATGCTAGGAGCTTTGTTTAAAAGGTCGCAGATGAAGTAATTTGACTAAAGTGCTCGTTCCACATCACGTCGGACGTTATTGTTAAGCTTATACATTTGTGTTTGTGTACTATGGTCAGAGCAGTGCCATTTTTAGTGTAGTAGAAGTTGACGACTAAATTTAATTTCTCATAGCATACGTTATCCTCTATCACCTAAATGCAACAATATTTATTTATTTATTTATTTATTTATTTAGAAGTACTGCTAATATAAAACGAGATCAAGGCTTGAAAAGGGGAGGTGGTTACAGCAGAACACACAAAAATGGTAAACAAACTACACTTAGTTGTACTACAATGCGCTAAAATACATAAATGCAAACATAAGTTAACTACTGATTATATAATATAGGAATTATTCCACTAGAAAGAAGAGTAACACAAAAAAACGTACATAAAAATAAATAAATCAGGAGTAACACAACTCAACCATGCTGTGCTAGTAAGGTTTCCTCAATTATCGTGACGAATCTATATAGCGAGTGGATGTTAGCAGTTGATGGACCTAGTTCGCTCCAGTCTGTTATGGCTCTCGGGAAGTAGGAATATTTAATGCAGTCAGCATGGTATGAATACTCAGTTAGTGGCATAGAGTGTGCGTTACGTGAAGCTCTACATGAAGTTACCGAAATATATGTAGTGGTGTCGATGTTTACTTGCTTGTGCAGTAGCTAATCTAGTTAGTTTGGATTTGTTTTCAGAGCTAAGAAGGCCAGCCATTTTTAGTAATTCAGTCGGTGAGTCTGAAGTTTTAAATTTTTTAAATACAAACCTGGTGGCCTTTCTCGGGACCTTTTCGAGTTTATTAGTATTACGTTTAGTGCAAGGGAACCATGCAATGTTAGCATATTCGATAACTGTTCGAATAAAAGTTTTGTATGCTAAAAGCTTCATGTCAGGTGGCGTAAGACGGAGGTGTCTTCTGGGGAAGAAGAGCTTTTTTAAGGCAGTCGATGTGATGGTGCTGATGTGGGAATCCCTTATAATATCATGTGTAAGTAATGAACCGATGTATTTGTGTTCTTGAACTCGAGCTAGCTGTATGTTACTTGCGTTATATGCGAACTCACACGTGTTTTTTTATTCGGTAATTGTTAGGGCGGCCGATTTATAAATGTTAAGGGTCTTATTCCAGTCAGTGCATTATTTAGAAACAGAGTGCAGCGCTTAGTTTAGAGTTATGTGACCCTCGTGAGAGCTAATGACATGATAAAGTATACAACCATCAGGGAACAATCTATTTTTAACGCCTATGTTAGATGGAAGATGATTGATAAGAATGGTTAAAATTAAGAAAACAACTGGAGCTAGTACGCACCCCTGGCACACTCCAGGTGTGACACGTGATTGAGTGGGTGACTCAAGGCGAATTTCTGCTAACTGCAAACCTTCGGTGAGGTAATCTTGTATGCAAGAAAGAGATGATGAGTCTGTTTCTCAAAGTTTATTCAATTTTAGTCGTCAGTTTAATATTTGAGACCCGGTCAAAAGGTTGAAAAATATATTCGAAGAAGGTCCATTTGTTTTCGTCATCAATGCTAAGTGATATGTCATGGATTAGATCACCAAGCTGGGTGACTGTGGATAGCCCTTTTCAAAACCGTCTCGATAAGCTGAAAGGATGGCTTCTTCTTCAAGGTGTGTGGTTATGCTTTTGAGCAATGTGTGTTCAAGGAATTTACTGACTGAGCTGATTCGGGAGATATGCCAATAATTACAGACGTCACCTTTGTCAGTGGACTTGTATGTTGAAATAATTTTTGCGACTTTCCAGTCTTGTGGTAGTGTACATGACTATAATGATTAAGTAAAAACTAAGCGCAGGTATCTGGCTGACCATTCGGCAGATCTTTTTTTTTTGGAATATATTAGGTACGTTGTCTGGTCCTAGTCCCTTTTTAGTGTCTATGTTTAGCAAAAGTCGAGACAGACCACGTTCAGTTACAACAAATGCTTCGAATCGTGTTTGGTTGCATGGGTGGAATGTTTCCATCATCCACGATAAAAAAAGATTAAAAATCTTGATTAAAATTATTCTCTTTATAAAGGTTGTCTTTAGAGGGATCCGGGTGCCCACTTGGTTTTTTAGGTTTAAAATAATTCCAGAACTTCTGTGGCGATGTTTTTAGGAAGTTCAAAATTATGTTGTTAAAGTAGTTTGTTTTAGTTGCCTTTATTAGACTTTCAAGTTACGAATGCAGCGGAAAGGTCTCCTCGAGATGTGCTGTTGGGAATAGATTTATGCTTTCCTTAAGCGCTTTACCTTGCGTTTAGCATGAATGATTCAGCGAATGTCTTTTTCGTTTTCATTGGTACAAAGTAGTCTAAACAGAGAGATACAATTTCTTTGAATCTATGCCATAGTTGTTCAATGTCAGACGTTGCATAATTGAATAGCTCTAGAAAGGCAGGAAATTCCACAATGAGGTGATCAAAGATGTTGGTGTCATCAGCATTACAGAAATCCTGGTATGTGGCTGGGGTATTTAGGTATGATATGATGCAGCGAATGGGTATACTACAAAAGTTATGTTTATGGCCTGTTATACGAATCATGACGTCAATTCTCACTCTATTATAAGGAAGGTGATCAATGAGAAATAATAAATCTATAATATTAGATGAAGACCCAAATTTACACGTACGTTGAGTTAATATTTGAGTTATTATTTTTTTTCTTCAAAACGTCATACTCAAAGGAAGCAAAGTGGTTATGCGAGATTTCTCTGTCAACAATCGCCGTGCTTGAGTATTTATGACTAACTTCGCCAAAGAGCTTGATTTCCCTTTAAACTTGCGTTACAACACACTTGTCGCTAAGGAGAAATGCTATGGCTGCTACTAATGGTGTGTATGAAATCGGGCCATCCAGACGCGTAACACCGCTAGTGTCGCAAACTTCTCTTCGCGGCAATTTCGTTCTGGTCGCCAAATAGTTGCTTCCTCGGGAAGCTAGGAAAAAGCAAGAGATAGCGGCACTTGCGATGATCACAGAAAATCGATCATGCTTTCGACCAACGTCCGCTGCATCCTGTCCAAGAAGGATCAAAATTGCACAGCAGTCAATAATTGTAACGCCGATATTATTGCGTTAACTTAAACGTGGCTTGGTGACCAAATTGAAAACGAAGAACTGCTGTACATCAAAAAAAAAACAAAATATATCGCTGCGACAGATGTAATAGATGTGGCGGTGCTGTTCTCGCAGTGAATGAGATAAATAAAAGCTATGCTTTTTAAATGGACTCTGTATTAGAGGCAACTTGATGTTGCTTCAGCGTGGCTTTTTAAAAAGTTGTCATTGGCGTATGTCACCGCCGACCATCCAGTTATTCAAGTTTTTGCGACGACTTACATGATTCTCTGAGTCACTTGAAAGCTTTGTTTCCCGGCGCAGTTGTAATTCTACTTGGCAATTTCAATTTCACTAACATTGTGTGGTCACATTCTTATTCGTTGCCTAACGCAGCTGAAGCGGAACATCTGTTCCGACTTTGGTCTTACGCAACTTGTTAATTTTCCTACACGTGTTACTAATACCACTTTATCCATTCTCGACCTTATTTTGACATCAGAACCAGATACAGTATCATATGTGACCAATGTACCTGGCATCAGCAATCACAATATTCAAACGCATATCTTACTACCGTTCTCACGCATGCGTAAGCAGCTTAAAACAATACGCGACTACAAAAAGGCTGACTGTGACTCAATCAACAATGATTCGGGCGCCTTCTTAGATGAGTTCTTGCCCACCTACACCAAAAGTTCAGTGCAGAGCAACTGTTACTTGTTGAGAGCTAAAGTATCTGAGCTAATCGTTAAATATATCCCCCTACAAAGTTTTTCGTAGTAATGGTGCTCCATGGTAGAACAGATCCGTTAACCATCTTTCTAACCGTAAGAAAAGGTTTTATTGTGCTGCTGTCAAATCCCCGTTTGATAAACGTTGGTAAACTTGCAAATCTTCTGCTGCCACTTACTCATCTGCATTGAAACAAACTCTAACAACTATGCTAAAAGGTAATCCTAGACAGTTTTGGGATTTCGTGCGTCGCGGCGAGAACCGCGCTATAGCCTTGCTGACGTGCGTCCCGTGCCTGACGGAGAATGCGCATCTGAACTGAACGACACATTCATAAACGCTTTCTCACACCAGGCGGCCATCAATAACCAAAGCGCCTTGCCGTCACCCTATACCCATAGACGGTACTTTCGTTACCTCCCAAGGGATTCATGCGGTCATTAAAAACTTCAAAACTCACCATCATGTGGAGTTGATGAGATCAATACTAAATTCGTGAAAGACACTGTTGAATACTGCTGTATTATCCTGTCGTGCATTTTTTCGCAGTCTTTGCAGCACTCTAGCCTTCCGGAGGACTGGCTGGTTGGTTTGGTTTGGTTTGAAAAACGTTATCGTCGAAGTCCGTAGGCGTGCGCCCTAGCACATGTCGGGCCACTCCCACGATGGGAGAGCAAGGCCGAGACCTAGCGCCGCATCGTGGGCCCTCTGGACAGCCCAAAGTTGCGATGTTATGTCCGGACTCCAGAGAGCGGAGTCCCACTATCTAGATGATGCTGTATCAGTGCCGCGCACTGAAGGGCACTCCTAGAGCATGTGATGTAAGGTGGCTAAACCACCAAATTTTGTACATGAGTTGGTTAAATAAACTTCAGGGTAAAGCTTGTGGAGAAAGGCAGGGTTATGGTACGTTTCTGTTTGAAGTACTCGCAATGCAAGTGCCTGCGCTCTCTTTAGCTTCCTATGTGGAGGTGGAAAGATTCTCCTATTCATAGCGAAGTGTTGACCAATTTCATTGTATGTAGTTGGTGGATCCCTGTTTGGGAAATCTCCAGCTCGACCCAAAGGTCCCCCATGGCCGCGGACAGCTAACCCTCACACGCTGGAGTGGGCCAATTCATTGAGATTGATAATCCCTTTGTCCATGTTTCCGATTAAAGCCGGGAACCATGTAAGGGTATGAGTTGTAAGCAAATTCTCACCCAGTGCGTTTTTCGCCTCTTTGCACACAGCTCCAACACTGAAGGCATGAATGGCACCTTTAGTATCGCTAAATATATGTTCATGACGCTGATCTAAAAGAGCTAAGGCAATGACAACCTGCTCAGCTGCATTGGCAGTTTTGGCGCATACCGATGCCGCGTTAATTGTAACCCCTTTGTGGTTGATTGCAGCTACCATGAATCTGTCTTTGGTCATCATATTACGTGGCGTCTACGAAACAGGCATCCCCGTCGAGATCCACAACTTGGCGGAGAAAAGCCTGAGCGCGCTCTCCTCCTTCCAACATTTCGTTGGGGAAGCATGTTCCGCGGGGCCGGCGAGACAGTGATGTTCTCCTTCTGATCCCTCGTCAACCCTTGGTGCAGAACGTCAGTCTGAGCTGGTGGAATACCTATATCCGCGAGAATCATACTCTTCGCTTTTGAGCCAGACAGCCTAATCACCTGTGTTCTTTCTTGCGCTTCCGCGATCTCTTTCAATATATTATGAATTACCAACTGCAGGAGACGATCGGCGTGGGTGTAGTTGCGGAGCCCAAGGGCATTCCTTACCGCTCCCCTTGTCATTGCATTAGGCTCGTTCCTTTCCTGTCTCTTCCAAACATGCATTGCCGCCACATATGCAAAATGACACAGCAGAAAAGCATGTATAAGCCTGACCAAGTTGTCCTCTGATAGTCAAACCCTTCGATTAGCCACCCACCTTATGAGCCTAATGACACTATCCGTCTTTTTTAATAACCGTTGAACCGTGATGTTATTGGTGCGCGTTGCTTCTAGCGTCATACTTAAGATCCGAATAGAAGCGACTTTGCGAATCGATTGTCCACTTTTGGTACGTAGGTGGATGTCTGTCTCTAGGTGTGGCACCCAGCCTCGTGGTCGACGGCCCTTTCTTACCGGGTTATAGAGGAGAAGCTCAGACTTTTCCGGAGAGCTGGAAAGTCCTGCGTCCTCCAGAAAAGTCTCGGTAGTGTCGATGGCCTATTGCAAGGAAGCCTCTACATTGCCTCTCTGAGTGGGTGTGGCGGACCAGACCTAGCGATGTTGCCTAAAAAGTCGTTCGCCTGCGTTATGCAGGTTCTACTGGCACAGCTGGCCGCTCTTCAGCCGGTCGGGATTCAGCCGGACGGGACTCAAATCCATGCCAGCGTGGATCCAACAATACGCACTGCACCGTATCGTCAGTGCTTCTGGCTTCCCGTTATCAACCCGCCATACCACGTGACTTCATCAGACACCTTTATAAGGGCCATGCCGCATCGCTTCAACTTCAGTGGGTGTGGCGGACCAGACTAAGCGATGTTGCCTAATAAGTCGTTAAGCTGCATTGTGCGCAGGTTAGTGTTTATTGTAGCTCAGTTAAAAGTGACAATCGCGGCCTCCTGGTTCTGCTATGCCTACGCCAGTGTCTTCAAATTTTATGCGATGTTTTTTTTTTTGTGCGTGCGAACTTTTGTTGTGCGGGGATATTGAAGTGAACCCTGGGCTGAACACTGAAACCTTATAGTCCAAACTGCTAGAAGGCCGAAATAAGTTAGTCACAGAGATAGCCACTTTGAGGGATCAGCAGTCCCCCATGGAAAAAAATGATTTCAGACCTTAACAAGCGTTTTACCGAATTTGGAACGCATGTCGCTGGAGTAGTTGGCCTAGAACAGGCGGTCAAATCGCTTCAAGCGAAGGTAACTGACCTTGAAGATAGGAGGAGGCGTTCAAACCTGGTTTTGTTTGGAATTCAGGAGGGCAGCACTGAAAGTGCGACAACTCTTCGCGCTCACTGTATGAATTACCATGCGTACTTGTTTGTATGAGAGTATTAATTTCGAGTGTACAATGCGCACGTTGACTACTGATTGATTGTGATTTTTTTGTACAAGTGCTTGTTCCCACTCCTGCATGGGCTCTGATTTGAGCCTGAAGTATTCTGTAAATAAATAAATAAATTACTCCCTTTTTTGCACCAAATGGTGATATCATCGGCATAAATTGTGTGACCAATATCTCAAATTCCAGAAAGCTGCTTCGAGAGACCAGTCATGGCGAAGTTAAAAAGTAAAGGTGATAGAACAAATACCGGTGGGGTGGCCCTATTTCCAAGCACTTGCACATTCAATTCTATATCTCGAACTTGAAGTGTAGCTTTTCGACCATTCAGGAAGGGTCTGACAAGCGCGTCAAATGACGAACCTAGGTTGAGACTAGAAATCGCATTCAAAATAGAATCATGATGGACATTATCAAACGCTTTTTTCATATCCAAGCGTAGGATCGCCCTGGTGTTTCTGGTATGATTATCTAAAATTTAAGTCTTAATGATTTCCATAGCATCCTGCATAGATAGGCCTGGCCTAAACCCCATTATGTAATGAGGAAAGAGATCATTGTGCACTATCCAATCCGCCATTCAGTTCTGGATAACGTGTTTCACCACCTTTCACACGCATGACGCGAGAAAGATGGGGCGCAGATTATCCAAACTTGGTGTTTTACCAGCCTTAGGAACCAGTACCACCTTGGCCAACTTTCCTTGCTCCGGGAAGTCACCTCCCTTGCAAGTCCTATTATTTAATCAGTAAGAAATTCAACAGAGTCTTCTGCCAAGTTCTGAAGCGCTTTGCTGGTGACCCTATCCGGACCCAGTGCCGATTGGCCATTGAGTTCGTGCAGGGCACGTCGTACATCGCTGATGGCGAAGGGTTCATCCAAATGGGTACAAGGTGTTCCCGCATACGCCAGATAAGCTTGCATGTTGGAATCGACTGCTTGCGGTAGATACATCTTAGCAAGCTTCCCTAACAGCTCCGCACCACGAGGAGGATTTTTGAGCAAGATGGAGTATTCTAGCGCGAACCCTCCTTTGATTATATTTAGTGCCCGACTCGTCAAGCAGGTGTTTGAAAAGATTCCATTTACCTCTGGTTCGCATTTATCCAATGACTGAGTTACAAAGTTCATCCCACTGCTGCCTCAACAAGTTTAGGCCATGTTCTTCAATCAGTGTATTGAACGTCGCAATCTTTTTTTCGAAGCTTACGATTAAGCCTCTGACTCTTCCATCTTACCGATAGCGACTGCTTTGCCTCCTGTAAATGCGCAAGCCGGCTGTCCATTTTTTTCTGTCTATACCTCTGTCTCAACGGTCCTGGTAACTACCCTAACGTCCTGCAGCAGCATCTACGTTCATTGCTCCAGAGAGTCCGGGATTTGCCCCTGTTCCGCTCGAGCCCTGCGTGACTCCCGAAACTTATTTCAATCCACGTAAGTAAACTTTCTTTTAGATTTTGCGTCCATCTGCATTTTAGTAAGTGTAATATAATAATCACTTCCTAAATCCGTCAGAAGATTTTCCAACCTACCAAGCCAGCATTTTTCACGAAAACTATGTTCGGGATGGAGTCGCTGGTGGTGGATGTGCCGCGTCTAGTAGGAAACGCTGGGTTCATTATTAACGAGACATCCGCATCTCCCGTCTCCTGCCAAAAGCTGCTACCTTTAACAGAATCATACGGGTAGTTCCATGCCTGTAAAAGTGCGTTAAAATCCCCCGCCACAACCAAAGGGGAGATCCCAACTAATCTGGTCGCCTTAGCTATGATTGTCTTTAACGCTAATCTATGACCACTAGGACTACTATGTATAATCAGTGTAAAAATACTGAAAAGGTTGCAAGCACTCGGAATGACCTCAACCAAGGAGAGCTCCGTTTTTTTTAGGCCTTACTCCTAGATCATGTGTCACAAAGGTGAACTTGTTGCTCACTAGCGTGGCAATCCCTCTGCCTTCCCCTTTAACTGTATGTGCCTTGTACCCCGGGAGGATCACACTATCAGACAGCGTCTCCTGGAGTAGAATCACTTGCGGCTTCTCGCTATGAGAGCGTACAAATGTTTGCAAGGTGCCTCTTTTGCTAAGGATCCCCCGGTAGTTCCATTGCCACATACCAAATTCAGCATGCGAGGTGATCTTGATTGTTGGAGGTGCTACCTGACCCTACTGTCAGGTTCTGTACAGAAGCAGCCGTACTATTCGTACTCAGGATACTCATGGAAATGGGCGCCGATAAAGGCGTTCCCTCTAGAAAGAAGTCCAAGTGAATCCTAGTTGCTCCCCTGATATTGGGGCTCTGCACCATAAGGCCGGCGTTCTATAATTTAGTCTCCACACATTAAATTATGGCATGTTGAATATCTATTTTCTGATCCATAACTGTGAGACGTTGATCTACCGCCAAGAAACGCTCATTAAGTCTTTGAATCTCAAGGAAAATCGAATTTAAGGTCTCCTTGATATCAGATTTAGCTTTAGCCTGCACATTCTCGGCCTAAGACGCAGCCTTACGCTTGCCTGAATTGCCCGAGGGGCCCGCTTCCACGACAATGGGAACATCCGTGGGTTGAGGAGAGGGAGAACCTACCGACTGAGAAGCAGATGCCTGAGTAGCTTGAGATATCTAAGCTCAGCCATTTCGGCTCTCGGCGACTCAATAAGGCTGCGCATTTCGGCATTCTCCTTCTTAAGCTGATTTAGCTCCACGAGACCATGCTCTGGCGCAGATACCCCCGTTACCTTTCCACCTCCTTCGCTACGCACCCGGTCAGCCCAGGTGCCACCCTGCATCTCGGGTTGGGGCGGGCCTTGGAAACGGACTGTGCCATGCGGGTCCCTAGACCAGCTCCTCGAGTGTGACGGGCCTCTAGATTGGGACTGACGACGATCTCTGGACCGTGACTTTAGACGACGTTTCATTTCTCTGGCCTCAAGAGCGACTTCTGGACCGAGATCTGGATCTGGACCGGCTGCTTGCCCGTTGCAATGAGTCACGGCTGTCCACCCCAGTTGCAGCAGAACGATCGTTTCAACAGGAGTTGCGGTGCGCAGGCTGGCTCACACCCTCGTCGGCGTTCGCAGGTACCGTATGCTGACTACGACGCTCAGATTCCGCGTGGCGCTCTCTTCGCCACCCTCGCACAATAAAAGGAAGCTGAAAGCTTTGCTGGCAACTTTTATCAGTCGTGGCGTGTGGACCACCACAGAATCCACAGGTGGGGAACATTGATGGTTCTTATCAGGGTTGTTCATTCCGCACCTCTTGCACACAGCTTCGTCCAGAGTCGGACAGACATCCGCCCTGTGCCCCAGTCTGCCACAGGCATAGCAGCAGTCATGCTGCCGATGGTAAAGCGAGCATCTGACCAGCGCCGTGCCGAAATAAATGAAGTTGGGAACTGTGTAGCCATCGGGGACAATAACCACCGCTTCAGTGTTCTTAATACGTCTCATTCCCAAAGCTGAGAGGTTTCTTTCAGTGAGCATGCTCCTCTCCAGCTCCGTGTGGCTTTCCGATGCGTCAATCTTACGGATGACCCCCTTGCACGTCTCATGCGGGGAAGCCTCGTAAGTGTTGATGTCATACTTCTTCATTCCCAATGTAAGTCAGCTCATCCTGAAGTAGGAGTCAGCGTTCGCCCGGGACTCCATGCTAATAACTATATTATTTTGCGTTGCATTCGGGTAGACGATATCCTGACCGAGGAGCGTGGATGCAATTCCAGCTGCCTCTGCGATTGCCCGACCAAGTATAGCTGAGCCGGCTTCTCGCCGTGCAAACCACACCTTGGACGAACGACAATCCTCCAGTGTTCGCTCGGCAATCAAGCCATTCTCGATGATTTGATAACTTCATTTTTCAAGTTTAGACCTTTTTTGTAGCACTGAAATGGCCCCTGGCGTTCCCGCCGCACGCATTGGCACACTCTGTAGCACTGGCGTTCATGCGCCTCGAGCTTTTCTTCACCGTGGTGGAGCGCCAGCCGTGTTTTTCTCCAAACTCTTCCAGAGGGAGGTCATCGCCGTCCATAATAACAGTGGCGCCGTCCAGCATATTGGCTCAGCAGGTGGAACGAAGGGCGCGCCCAAGGAAGGGCGCGTCCTGCCCAGCAGACGCCAACTCGGCGTTGTGGTTGATCGGCCAAGCACGCGAGGCGTAGTCGGTGGTGTAAAAATCCGAGAAACGCTCAAAAATGCACACTTACCGCTGAACGTCTGCTACCGACGTGAACCTTGGCAGCTTATGCGTCGACTCGTAGCAAGATCCTGAGGCACAGCACAAAAAACCGCAAAAATCGTTTGCCAAAGCGGGAGCGCAAAGACCACCGACTGCTCCGCTCTACGCCACCTGGTGCCCGGATGGTTGATAAGATAGTAAAAATTCACAAGAGGGGGGGGGGGTAACACACAATCCCTTAAATATCCGCCCGATATCACTCTAATCTGTCCTGTGCAAAATACTTGAGCGTATCATTTTCACTCCCCTTAATAACTTTCTCGAGTGTAACCGCTTTTTCACTCCCTCCCACTAGGGCTTCCGTAAAACTTTCTCCTAAGCTCTTAGTCTTTACTAACGACCTGCATGTCTTACTCGATTTTGGATTTACCATTGACTGCACGTTTTTAGATTATTCGAAAGCGTTTGACAAGTTTAGTCATCAGGTGCAACTTCTTACGCTGAAACATTTAAATCTAGATCATAACGTGCTTAACTGGATTAGAGCCTTTCTTTCTACCCGAACACAGTTTGTTTCTGCTAACAATGTTTACTTTAAGAGTATGCCTATTCACTGATGACTGCGTGATTTCTCGGAAAATAAATAACCAAGACGACGTTGCCTCACTTCAGACGGACCTAAACGCCATATTTACCTGGTGCCAATTATAGAACTTGAAACTTAACATTTCAAAATACAAAGCAATGCGCGTGTGCCACACTTCACTTGTTTGACCACAGTAGTATCTTAATGATACCTACCTCGAGGCTGTTTCATTTTACAAATATCTAGGTGTTCGTATTTCCAATAACCTGACATGGAACCATCATCTGAAGTACATAATCGCCAAGGCTAAGCGTCTATTCGGCTTTTTTTCGCAGAAACTTCTACATGGCACCTTCATCCCTTAAGAAGCTTCTTTACAGTATCTACATTCGTCGATCACTTGAATACGCATGATCCATCTGGAATCCTGGTGGCATTAGACTAACACATGAACTGGAAGCAGTTCACAATTGTTCAGTTTGCACCATTTTGTCCAATCATAACCGCGTGGCCAGTGTTACACTAATGAAGTCTCAGCTCTACCTTCCTGAACTCGCCATTTGGCGTAAAATAGCCCGGCTCAGTCTCTTCCATTAGCGTAATGATTATAACAATAACATTCGCGAACATCTTGTTAAACGCCCCTTACTTATATCACCCAGAATCGACCATATACAAAAAGTTCGTATTTTTCAAAGCAGAACCATTACCTACTCGCGCGTTTTCACACCAAGAACTACATCTCAATAGAATCTACTCCCACTTTCAGCTACCATTATCACCGACACATCACCTTTTAAGGTTCTTTTACAAAGCATGTTTGGCGCTGCTTGATTTTTCCTTCGTGTTATTTATGTCATGTCTTCTTTGTTTTTCTCTTCGGGTATTTCCTGTTCTTCGCTTAGCTCTTGAACATGTACTACCTGCATTATCGCTACTGCGACGTTGTTTTTATTGAAGTAGTTTCTATGCAATCTATTTCTGTGTAATTCTGTCAAATTTGAAGTTTTGTTCTTGTATATATTTATTAAGTGTTGTTTCCTATTTTTGACATGTAACGTACCCCTACCCTTTGTAAAGTGAAAGCCCTGAGGGTAAATAAATAGATAAATAAATAAATAAATGATGTCTTCGCAAACCCTCTTTCTACAAGTGACTGTGCAGGTAAAAGACTTTGAAGCACAACTTCTGTTTCAGCCGCACTGGTATCCGGAGTTCATGAAGAGCACTGCCCTTTTAGACCCAGTGTTGTATAGGGTTTGTTATGTAATGCCTATTTGTCGAAGCGGCCTCAGCATTTGATATGTGGGGTTTAACGTCCCAAAACCACTATGTGATTATGAGAGACGCCGTAGTGGAGGGCTCCGGAAATTTAGACCACCTGGGGTTCTTTAACGTGCACCCCGAAGCGGCCTCAGGTGTTATGTATATTCGTAAAGCACATTCGTAGTAAATATCATGTAAGAGAAAAAAAGAGGAGACGCGTGACTGAGTGGCAGCTTGTCCCGCACATGGCCTCAGTTCGATCATGGTCCCTCAATACTTGACCATGGTTCGATCTTCACTCAGACCAGCAAAGTTCGTTATTTTGTTGGAATCTTTCGCAATTCTATGGTCATGGACAAGGTGATTTTTTGTTTACAACGAACGACGCTGATGCCGGAATTTCTGCGAAAGAGCTCTTTAACGCTATCGCGTTACTGTCATTAAAAGTAAGCAGCTGTTTTCATCAGTTTGCACTGATGAAACAAAAGTTCGTGATCGAAGAAAATAACCCAATTTATTTCTGTTGTACACAGTGCTTCATCGCACTACCCTATAATCGCATTTCACGCGCACTGCTGAGTCCAGACGGACCAACGACTGACGGTATTCTTGTGATTTAAGTGCTATATTGTTTATTGCTTTTTTCAGGGTACATGTTCGCCCCATAGAAAGTCTAATCACGATTCATTGTTCGAAGTCATTTTATTCTTCGCCATCATTACGACGTGATATTATTTTGCTCTAGATCTATGAAACGATGCGTTTAAAGGGCCGGAAATCTGTTCCAAAACATTAGGACGAAGTGTACAGGCAAGTTCGTGGACACACCACCAATCAATCGTGCGCCTGTCACTTGCGAAGGTTTCTCAGAATAAACTACTGAAACTTTTTTTGTACCATCGGTCAAAGCTCCTGTCTCTTGAGACTCATGATTTCATTTGCAGGGTGTCCCAAAATCACGTAGCACGACTTTTAAAAATAAGGGCATCGTTACGCGGAGCACACTTGGTGTATACTGTTCCCTGTAGTAGACACTAACTGTTTGGCTAGTAATTAGACCATATTACGTTTCTCAATCGTCAAATACTCATTAATCATTAAAATGTCTTTGGGGCATATGAAAGCATAATTAAATAACATCTAACTGCGTTATTCTCAAAAGGTACTGACTTTTTTTGGCTAATAAAGAACGCACGCGAAATCTGAAAAATGTCACGCGACAAGACTGCAGTCGAAGGGTATGACAGGCAGGTAGCAATTCCAGACCTATTGTGGGTGAGAGCGTTGGCCAGTGTTATTTTTCATATTTCTCGTGCTTTCTTCATCAAGCGGAAACTAAATGAGCACGTAATAATTACGTCACTGAAAATAACAGTCAGATGTCTTTGGAACATGCTGGAAATTCCTAATGGACATGTTAATAATCAGGTGAGCACTTGTTGAGTTGGAAAAATAATTAAGACTGTTTATCTAAATCTCATTAACGAAACATTTAGTAGTGGCTACTACAGTACACTGAGAATAATACGCACGGTGTGTTTTTTTTTTCAAGTCATGCTGCATGATATTAGCGACCACAGAACTCGAGTCTATTGAGAATCGATGAATTGGCGCACACGCTCACGCGGCTGCTGAGATATGCAAATACACAAAGTGATCGCATGCATTATCAGGACCTTAATGTCAGTGTGGATGAGATACATACATATTTCGGTGAAGAGGTTCTTGATTGACAGGAACGCCTTTTTCATGAGAGCTCCAAAGTCCAGAAGAAGCCTTACGACTTTCTTCACGCGGTCATACACAGCTGCGAAAACGAGGCAAACAAAAGCATGGTAACCAAATTCCTTCAAGCATTTGCTACTGCTCTTATACAAATGCTTTACACATGGTCAACCACGTCTAGGAAGAACACATTCGAACCATTAAAAGCTATAACATTCATCCTATTGAACACGCACCCATTATATGACGACTAATCCAGATTCTGATAAATACAACAATAACTTCCAGAATTAGATAGTAAAAATCAGCTGCTGCAATGCCTTGAATACTATTGGAGCGCATCGAAAGTGCACTGGAGCTCCCTCTCCATGGCCTTCATTACGGCCGGTCGTGTCCCGCGTAAAGGCGCGTCTCGACGCCTGGTGTGCTTCACCTGTGTAAATATTGTTACGTTTAGCAATGTGTTGGTTCCACTGTGGCGTACCGGTAGACTTGAAGGTGTCGTGCACCAGAGGCTTATCTCGCTAGCCGAACGTCGTCTTCTCTAACCTGCCTGTTCCCCCCCCCCTACCTCGAGGCTCATATCCAAATCACATATGCAGCAACATTTCCCTCCGCGCAGACGAAGCCCACCGGGCGAGTTAAAGAGTCTCTCTGGGAATATAGCACTTTTAAACGTGTGATATAAACAAGTTCTGTCTTTGCAGACCGTCGGCCATTAGAATGAAGACGTGCTACGCAATAAGTTAAATCGTTTATACGGTCTAGAACAGCAGAAGGTCCCGCATAGTGCGCAAGCAATTTTTCACATAACCCACGTTTCCTATTTGGCGCCCACAGCAACACGAGGTCTCCGCGATTATACGTCACGTGTCGGCGTTGACGGTCCAAACGTGTCTTCGAGCGATCTGGCGAAGCGGGGGTGTGCATGTAAGCAAGACGTCGGGCTTCTTCTGCACGGCAGACGATCTCGGATATACCGGAATCATGGTGGTCCAAAAACGGGAAGACGGTATCCAGGGAGGCGGCCGAGCATACAGAAGAAAGAACGGACTGTAGCTGGTAATTTCATGCTGTGCGGTGTTAAATGCGTAAGTTATGAAAGGTGGCACGCCGTCCCAGTTCTTGTGATCTGCTGCGACATACATAAATAGCATGTTCGTGCGAGTCCTGTTAGTTCGTTCCATCAAGCCGTTTATTTGGGGATGATATGGCGTAGAGTGCCGAAAGCTTGAAGCGCAGAGACGAAACATCTCTTCCACCACGTCTGCAGTGAATTGTCGCCCACGATCACTGATAACAATTTTAGGGGGTCCATGCCGTAGAACCACAAAACGCAGCATGAACGCACGTCAGCTTCAGTTGCCGATGGTATAGCAGCCGTCTCGCAGTACCGTGTTAAGTGACCGGTACATACGACCATCCAGTGATTGCTCACCTGGAGGCAGAGGCTGATTTTCAATGTAGGATTAAGGCGCTAGAGAACCAATTGGTGCGGATCAGGCAGAACAATGTTGCATTTATGAATGAGATTAGAAAACTCAGGGAAGAAAATGATTTTCTGAAAAACAGAGGGGTTACACGCAACGAGGAAACCTCACAAGTTATAATGGAGGAAAAAGGCGCAGCAATGGAGGAAGAGGTAGCAGCCCTCACCCCTGGTAAACGTAAACCAGAGAACGCTCCGATTAAAAGCGTGGTAAAGAAACCAAAAGCAGTGGCGACGCCACAAGAAAGACAGGAGTAATTCGCAAACACCGTGAAAGCCGAAATGGAACAAATTGAAAGAAAATTGCAAACTAAGCTCGAACAACAAGAAGTTAGATTTGAGGCAAACATAGAGGCCAAAATCGAGGAGCTAGGCAAGACGATATTGCAGAAAGTGCAGCAAATGGTGGCTGATTTCGACGCCAAGCTAGCAATATGGGGATCGCAGTCAATTGGTAGGGGCCCAGTGAAGACGTCTTTTAAACCGTACGCTAGGACCTCGGTGCCCACCGAGGGATTAGAAAGCCTGTAACGCCACCATGGACAGACAAAATAGCTACACGATTTGGCAATAGAATTGTCGAGGATATAATCGAAAACGATACATTTTGCAACAACATCTTAAAGACACCAGCACCCCGGATGTTATAATGGTGCAAGAAACGCACGGGCTGGTCAAACTGTCGGGATATAAGTCATTCGGCAGTGCTGATGGGGAGACAAAGGTATTAGCAACGTTGGTTAAGCGAAATCACGCGGTGGTGCAACATGACACGGAAATCAAGGCAATAAATCACATTCTCCTCGAACTCATACCCGCGCGAAAAACAGAAGACAGTCTTTTTGTATTGAATATTTACAGCAGTCCTAAATGCAGAAAGCACAAATTCCGCACGCTGTTTCGAAAAACCATCGCTATAACGGGTAACCGGGCGCTAGTGATTGGAGGAGATTTCAACGCCCCACACGGTGCATGGGGATACAGGATCGAAACCCAGAAAGACAGGAACTTGTGGTTGGACGCACAGGAGGAGGGCCTGACGCTCGTGACCGATCCATCCATTCCTACAAGAACAGGTACAAGCGTTTGCGCGGATACCACGCCAGATTTGACGTTCACCAAAATATACTGGACACGCAATGGACCAATACGCAACATGGCTTGGGAAGCGATCATTTTATACTTGAAATAACGGTTAGGGCAGGGCCGCCGAAGGCAAAAGGCAGACAACTTAAACTTGTCGATTGGGACAAGTTCCGAAACATCAGAGAGGAGCCCGACGAAATGATACGGAGTATTGAGGAATGGACCGAAAAGTTAAAACGAGACGTGGAGGCCACTACGCAAACGGTGCCACCGGAGGCGCAGCTAGAGTATGTAGACAATAAGCTTCTCCACATGTGGGAAGCTAAGGAAGGTTTACAACGGAGGTGGAAAAACCAAAGGCACAACCGGACACTTCGTAGAAAGATAGCTAAATTGAACAGAGATATAGAGCAATACGCCCAGCAGCTGTGCAGACAACAGTGGGAGGAAAAGTGCAATGACATGGACAACCAGATAGGAATGGCGAAAAC
Source organism: Rhipicephalus microplus (assembly GCF_043290135.1). NCBI lineage: Eukaryota > Metazoa > Arthropoda > Arachnida > Ixodida > Ixodidae > Rhipicephalus > Rhipicephalus microplus. The sequence goes on along the minus strand of NC_134703.1, from coordinate 12,055,103 downwards.
GTGGACCATCCTTAGACATTTGTTAAAGCCGGACGAAAACAAGTTGGCAGAAAGGCACAATATTAATCGATTAATTCAAAGATATATATCAAGGTACAGAGCAGGATTTCCTGAATGAAATCAAGAAAACATACATATCTCAAGCGCTTCCCGTTACACACCCTGATTACACAGGGCTGGCAAATGATGATTTAGACAACGAGATCGGGGAGGCAGAAGTGAGGGCCGTCTTGCAAAAACTCAATACTAGATCAGCACCTGGAAAAGATGGCATAACTAACAAAACGCTACGCAATTTGCATGACGAGTCCATAACTAAGTTAACTGAATTCATTAACAAATCATGGAAGGCAGGACAGATTCCGCAACAATGGAAGACGGCAAAAATCGTGTTAATACCCAAGCCAGGCAAGCGAGCGCAGATTGCGGACTTGAGACCCATATCTCTCACATATTGCGTGGGGAAACTCATGGAGCACGTGATTCTGGAGAGGATCACTACCTATCTCGAGGACTGGGATGCGCTTCCACCCACAATGATAGGGTTCAGGAGGAACCTCTCAACGCAAGACGCAATGCTACAGTTAAAACATCAGATTATAGATAATCCGGGAACAGCGACAAAGGCCATGCTAGGGTTAGACCTCAAGAAGGCCTTTGATAATGTCACCAATGCAACGGTGCTAAAAATGGTAAACGATCTAGATCTGGGACAACGGACGTACAATTACGTGCGTAATTTCCTGACGGGAAGGAAGGCAAAGATCATGATAGGGACCTAGTTTCAGAGGAAATCGAGATGGGCAGTGCAGGTACGCCGCAAGGCTCGGTATTATCACCTATGTTATTCAATCTGGCTCTAATTGGACTGCCAACCAAACTCCAAGCAATCGAAGGACTGAATCATACTATATATGCAGACGACATCACCCTATGGGTGAGAAGTGGTAGTGATGGCGAAATAGAGGAAACGCTTCAAACAGCAGTCGAAACGGTCGAGCGGTATATGGAAGGTACGGGGCTAGCCTGCTCTGTGGAAAAATCAGAGCTGTTGCTGTACAAACCTACTCATAGAGGTCGCAAACTAGGCAACTGCCTGCAAGGTCTTGCTCATAGAGAAGAAATACAGTTAAGAACAGCCGATGGAAAAACCATATCCATAGTCGACAGGATCAGGGTACTGGGTCTGCTCATAGAAGCCAAGGGCAACAATGGAGAAATCCTCAGGCGACTGGATGCAACTGTAGCCCAAATAATGAGACTCATAAAAAGGATAGCAACTAAGCACAGTGGCATGAGGGAGGAAAACACGATAAGGTTGATACAGGCATTCGTGATAAGCAGAATAGTATACGTAGCGCCATACTTAAAATGGCAAGTCGCGGAAAAGATCAAGCTAGACTGCCTCATTCAAAAAATATTCAAACTAGCTATAGGGCTACCGATTAGCACAAGCACCAACTAACTGTTAAAGCTAGGCCTGCCCAATACAATAGATGAGCTTATTGAGGCGCAGCGTACGGCGCAATATGAACGTCTCTCTAAGACACGAGCAGGAAGACATATTCTAGAGCGACTAGGCATAACGTATCACACAAAACACAGCGTTAAAGTGGACATTCCAAAAGAGACCATGGAAACAATGATGATACCACCCTTGCCAAAAAACATGCACCCCGAACACTATAAAGCTAGACGAGAGACAAGAGCAAAACAAATACAAAAAAAATTGCCCGCAGCTTCCCTCGGGGGAACACTGAGGAGGATGCGGAGCATATAATTGGTTAACGGGGTGTTAAAGTGCGACTTACTTGGGTCGATGGCTAAATTGGTTACCGTGGTTGTGAAATGGGGTGTTAAATTGCGACTTACTTGGGTCGATGGCTAAATTGGTTAACGTGGTTGTAGGAGGGGGTGTTAAATGAGTGAACACGTACACACGTATGCGAAAGGGCGGCGCTGGTCGAAGGGACGTCGATCATTGTGTTTGTGGATTCGTTGGCATTCATTTCACGGCGACTTCGGACGTCGACGCGCCGTACAAACCAACGGACGAGCGGCAACTGAGCGAGCGAGCGCCGACCTTGAGTATATATACAGCGCGACGGCGCATGCGCTGTCAGCTGTCGAATGTTCTCGAAGGAGAAGCGCGCGCGCGGCACAGATGGCGACGGTGCGACGGCGCATGCGCTGTCAGCTGTCGAATGTTCTCGAAGGAGAAGCGCGCGCGGCACAGATGGTGGGCGACGGCGCGACGGCGCATGCGCGCGCGTCAGCTGTCGAATGTTCGAGAAGCGGTGCGGACGGCGCGGACGGCGCACTACAAGGCGCGAGTATAAGATGCTTCCGCATCTAAAAAGTTCGGTAATGACAAGGACGCAGTTTTCGTAGACGCTGCTCGATACAAGCGCAAACGGGGGTTTACCGCAGCCGTAATAGCAACAAACGCTGTAAGACATGCGCAACGATACGCACCACAAGTACCGAGACAGCGGAAGAGGTAGCCATAGCGCTCGCTGTAGCTCAGACAAACGCAACCGTGATAGTCAGTGACTCTCAAACGGCAGTGAGAAACTTTGCCAACGGCCGCATCTCCCCGGAGGCACTAGGTATTCTCAAAGGAGGGTGTCGAACAAGCCCCAGAAATACATATATTATATGGACACCTGCTCATGCCATCGCGGGGGACAGCAACAACGGGGATGTACATGACGCAGCTCGAGGGCTCACCGACCGAGCTGCCCTCTCAATTGCCGCCCCAACCTCCTCCGGTGATTACGGCGTGGCAGACGAGTGGGAGTGGGAAGACAGAATGACCAGATACAATGAAATTACAAAACATTATAGATTACAGAGGGGCATATTCCCGCCCCCTCACCCAAAATTAACAAAAAGACAGTCTGTCGAATGGCGGCAGTTACAAACTAGGACATATCCGAATCCTGCACTATCGCACATTATATATCCTGATATATACAAAACGGACAGGTGCAAGCGTTTCGACTCCAGAGCCACTCTGGAGCATATGTTATGGGAATGTAGAGGGATTAGTACTCATAACAAGTATGCGGCCTCTGCTGACAGCCTTCGCGCGCGCTGGGAAGCCGCAATGCTCAGTTCCGTCCTCGAAGACCAAATGTGGGCCGTCCAGCGGGCCGAGGAAGCCGCCAGGATTCAAGGACTCCTGGCCGTAACCTAGGCGGGGCCAATCGCCCACCTCATCTACTCGCCGGACTCTGAATATAGTTTTTTCCTCCTCCTTCCTCTTTTCTCCCTTCTTTTCTATTTGTGGCTGGCTTCCCGTTTTTGCATAGCTGGCTTCACCTGCGTAACGCCAAGCGATGACAGCATAAGATAATCAACCGACACATAAACGATGGTGGCGTAATTTGTCTCTTCTGCCTCTCCCCTTCATTACATCGAATGACGAAGCAAAACATGTTGCCATTGCTGATAAATTCATGAAACGCAGATGAATATTTTAAAAAAATGGCAGCATATCCACAGAGTAAATGATGGAGAGTGGGGAGAAGCATCCGTCCGTTCATTCGTTCTTGCTTCCGCCCGTCCATGCGTCCGTCGGTGTGACCGTCCGTGCGTCCATTCGCCCATCCGTTCGTGCGTCTGTTCGTGCGTACGCACGTCCATCTGTGCGTCCGTCCCTGCGTTCGTCCATGCAACCGCCCCAGCATCCGTCCATGCGTCCATCCGTCGGTGCAGCCATCCGTGAGTCCATCCATGCATCTGCCTGTGTGTTCATTCGTCCATCTATTCAACACTCCAAGTACCACCATCTTGCATCTTTTCATCATATATTCCCGATATAGAAGCACCACCATCCAGCAGACACTCCAAGGACTAAACGAGAGGTGGCACACGCACACTTTCTTACGGCTTGCGCTTCCTGTCTACTTCCCACCTTTAACCACCTCGACTCCATGGTATATACTAGTTCACTGTATTCATGGCACTGCGGCCCAACGCTCGCTAAACCTTTCTAAAACGAAGGAGGTTACGCCCAGCTAATATAACGTAGCAACCCTTTCTTGACAGATGTTTCTCAATGTAAATGCCAATGGCTGCTAATGGGGAATGAGAGACAGGAGAATTCGGCTTTTACTTTCTTACGGCTTGCGCTTCGTACCTACTTCCCACCTTTAACCACCTCGACCTCGTGGCATATACTACTTCACTGTATTCATGGCACTGCGGCTCAACGCTCGCTAAACCTACTAAAACCAAAGAGGTTACGCCCAGCGAGTATAACGTAGCAACCCTTTCTTGGCAGATAATGCTCAATGTACATGCCAATGGCTGCTAAGGCGGAATGATAGACATGGGAATTCGGCTTTTAGTTAATGCGCACGCGATATTTGTTCAACAACGCACAGGAGAAATCTGCCCCCGGCACCACCCTGCAGGTCAAAACGTAAGACTGGTTACACACTACGACTATGACTACGACTACGAGGGACGAACGGGTGCCGCTATAAAGAGCTTTGCCCCTAAAAGCCGAATCGCAGTGTAAATTAGAAGTGTGGCAGCTTGGGCTAGTTGGTATGGCATGACGATAGTTATAGCGCGAGAACAAAACGACGACACAGAGACAGTGTCTTTCGTGTCCTTCTTGTCTCTGTGTCGTCGTTTTGTTCTCGCGCTATAACTATCGTCACGCAGTGTAAAGTTTTGGATTAGCTTCGCTTACTTGAGGTTACTTAGGCAGCATCCATATTTAGGTCAAGCACATTTTTACTTTAATCTGTATGCTTTGCAAGGCGCCATGTACCAAGCACAAGACCTTGTGTTTAGTGAAGCAGAGCCCTGCTTCGGTCTCTCACCTTTGAAAGGTGAGGTGGCCACCTCGAGCATTCGTCGCGTCTCGTTGGCCACTTTCTCTTGGCCACAGCTGAGGCCCCGTGACAGGACCTCCACGTTGGCCGCGAAGTTCTCCGCGGGGCCCGTCAACACCAGAAAGTAGATGTACGCCATCAGCGCCAACCGGCCTTCCCCTGTAAAACGATAGTAATGTGCTACAACACTCGTATCGTTATTAAAGTTGGCTATAAGCTGCTGAGGTTTCGTGTCATGTCCAGTCGCATGGTACATCATCATAAAACAGTCAGACGTGCCATGTGACCACCATCTTGACTACACAATGTTTAGATAAGCCGTCTCGCCACAGGCGGGCACACTAGGGAAACTCCTGTCCTAGTCGCCTAGGGGGACCACCATGTCTGCCCTATACCATTAATATCTAGACCGTCATAGTTCTGACACGTATTAAAGGCATCGCAAAAATACATCGCAAAAGGCATCGCAAAAGGCATCGCTGAGCATTTGCGAGCCAGCCCCACCGCTATGGACATTATCCCAGCGTATTTCCGGTGAGTTTGCGAACTTTGTGCCTGCATTCAGCTAATATCACTGGCCAGCAATTCACTCATCATTGCCTACGAGCCAATGACAGATTTACCGCTAATACGCTGGGAGTTGCTGCCTCTCCATGACGTCACACTGCAATAAAACGTCCTTGAGAAGCTCCCCACCCCCCACTTCGATATCTAGCATGTTTTTTTTCTTAGGCAGCGGTATTAAAAACATATTCAGTGCATTTGCAGGCACCACAATATTCTTTTAGGGTCGAAGCACCTCATGGTAAAGGTTTGTCCCCCCCTTCGTCGTAGCCAGCTGATGACGATGAAGATAATGCGTGTTCCAGACCACGCATTCCCTTTCTGTCACCGCGGCACAGCACATGCAAGGTACCCAATATGTGCCATGACGATGATCACAAGCAATGGCAAGCTTGTGCAGTCATCACAAGATGCATTTCTTCTTACCGGAAAGAACCGACAACCACCAGGGAAACTCTCTTGTAGAATTGTCCTCAAGACTATGTACCTGCCTCTCTAAAGGAAACGTCATGAAGTGCATCGGCATTACACTGCGTCAGCACGAAACCAAATATAAGATCGCACCCTTCATACCAGCGGAACATTTTAACGTAGATATTGTGGCGTATAACTGGCTCATTCCATATATGACATCCAGATACACTGTGCGATGCAGATCATTCTACATGCAACGATGACCAGGGGAGCCTACATCGATCTAGTCTTTGCCGATACTTCAATTGTATCCGATTCAAGAACCATTGTCGCTTCAATTCACTGACCGCAAAGCTTTCATAATCAAGGGTCAACGAAAGCCGCATCTAGATGCCATATACGGCAAGGAATAAAACAGTGGTATATTGTACCACCCTGTGCTTGTCATGTCTTCACATGATGGGCAAAATGTGCGGAGGATTCCTGGTTTACCAGATTACCTCCGGAGCTTCAACCACTCTCAACATCATTCTCCTCGTATATATGCAGAGATGTTTTAGGGGTGAAACTCTTTATAGCGGCACCCGTTCGTCCCTCGTAGTCGTAGTCGTAGTGTGTAACCAATCTTACGTTTTGACCTGCAAGGTGGTGCTGGTGGGAGGTTTCTCCTGTACGTTGTTGAACAATAAAAATTTCTAGCGTGCGCGTTAACTAAAAGCCGAATTTTCCTGTCTCCCATTCCCCATTAGCAGCCATTGGCATGTACATTGAGCACTATCTGCCAGGAAAGAGTTGCTACGTTATACTCGCTGGGCGTAACCTCCTTGGTTTTAGAAAGGTTTAGCGAGCGTTGAGCCGCAGGGCCATGAATACAGTGAAGTAGTATATGCCATGAACTCAAGGTGGTTAAATGTGGGAAGTAAGTACGAAGCGCAAGCCGTAAGAAAGTAAAAGCCGAATTCCGCTGTCTGTCATTTCCCATAAGCAGCCATTCACATGTACATTGAGAAACATCTGACAAGACAGGGTTGCTACGTTATACTCGCCGGGCGTAACCTCCTTCGTTTTATAAACGTTTAGCGAGCGTTCAGCCGCAGTGCCATGAATACAGCGAACTAGTATGTATATACCATGAAGTCGAGATGGTTCAAGGTGGGAAGTAGATACGAAGCGCAAGCCGTAAGAAAGTTTGCGTGTGCCACCTCTTGTTTAGTCCTTGGAATGTCCGCTGGATGGCGGTGCTTCTATATCAGGAATATATGATGAAAAGATGCGAGATGGTATTACTTGGAGTGTTGAATAGATGGACGAACGAACACACAGACAGATGCATGGACGGACTCACGGATGGCTGCACCGACGGATGGACGCATGGAAGGACGCAGAGACAGATGCATGGACGAACGTAGGGACGGACGCACGAACAGACGCACAGACGGACGGGCGAATGGATGCATGGACGGTCTCACAGACGGATGCATGGACGGACGGAAGCAAGAACAAATGGATGGACGGATGCTTCGCCCCACTCTCCATCATTCACTCCGTGGATATTCTGCCATTTTTTAGGGTTCTCTACGCCAGTGTTTTTTGAACACGATAGTTTTTCTTGGGGACCTTCGACGCAAAAAATTTGATCTGCCTGTCTGTGTGTACATTTGTCTGTTTGACCGCGGTAACGATATCTTCAACAGACTTAACGATACGTTAAGCGGCCAACCACATCCCCAGCACCCACCAACATTTCTCAAGTTTTAGCGTTTATACTTGTGCAATTGTCAATACAAAACGAATTATTGCGCATATCTGAGGCACCATAACAACAAGTCGACATTTGCCATGTTTGACTTTATACTAGAAAAGGCGCACATAAGTAATTCTAAGGACCACAGCGTAAATCACGCTGTACTGACTGCGCAACGCGATGCTCAAAAAGGCGAGTGTTTCTACCGTGTCGTGGTGGCACCTGCTTGTCGCTTTGCGTTCTACACCTTATCGCCTCCGAGACAGGCGCGCATCTTTATCCGCGGGCGCACACGGCTTCTTTCGTTTTCGAAGATGGTGCTCCTGTCAAATTTGCCTCAGTGCGCTCGTTCGTCTTCGCTGCACGGATCGAGACTCTCCAACGCAGCGCTTCCAGAATACAATTCACCAGTTTTCTCGCGCAGGACATCAAATAAACGTTTTGTTCACTATCTCCACACGCAATACTATCGTCTTTCGACGACATATGCAGTAAAACATGCAGATACGAGGCCAGTTGTTTTTTTTTTCTGGTTTTTAGAGCAACAATAAGATGATATTCAAAACTCGTGTAAGTACTCTTTTAATAGACATGGCCACGCAGGTCTTTGATGATGACGGTGCCAGAAGACTTATCTGAAGAATTCCGAGGACTGTTTACTTCCCATGTTCGCTGCCGAAAAGCGGTGGACCAAGTGCAGGCGATCATCACAAACGCGTCATCGCTGCTTTTTTTAATGCCTTTCTTTGCGTACTGCAACAACTTTGAGCGCCTATCAACGTATCTATGTATCTATCTCTTTCTATCTATTTATCCCGCACCCTACGTCCGGGTGCTCTCATTCTCATGATCCCCCTCTCAGCTCGCAGGTAAACTGAAATCATTATGGGAGTGAAAGATGGTTTGACAAATATGACTCGCTCGTCATGCTATGAAAAACCTGCCAGAACTGCACGGAAAGCGCCGCATAGTCACAGTGAATGGGAGAAAAGCGACATTTTAGAGCCTTTTCTAAACACTCTTTGGGTAACTGCTACAAGCCCTCTTGCAGGGTACCCACAACGCGTTAACTAATTATAATTTTTGTGTAGTAGGCCGGAATTCATTATGCTGTCCTTCATTCGAAGTTCTTAAGGGAATCGTGGCATCTGCTGCACAATTGCTAGAACTTTTGTGCAGTTTTTTATGCCGAGGCTGGCGACACTGATGAATTATGACCAATGTGGGTATGCGCCACAGTGAATAGGTGAAGAACAACTTTTGTAATGAGTTGGAGCATTGCACGCGCCACTCGTTGTACTATTCGCATTCTGCGAAACCTGTTTGTTTCTTTGCGGTAATAAAACAGCTTATTACTCTTGCTAATGCGACTCCTTTCCCGACATCAAGCCAGCCTAAGGCAAGTTTGCAACGGAGCTTCAAGCATCATCGTGGCTCTGCAACAACAAGTAGTGGTAGTCCTACCGAATACACACCAATTTTAAAATTTCTTAAGAGCTGTCAAGGGTTTCACCCTCGACAACCACTACTCAACAAACTCCTGTGTTTCCTGAAGTTCCACAAATTTCGACATGCGCTGTCGGAAGTAGAGCCATGGCCACGTATGTGTAAAGCACGCGAGGAGCTGGTTTTCGCTCTGCGGGGCGAAACCTCAAGGCAGTTTCTGGCTCTGAAGAGCTGTATCAGAAGCATTTGCGGCCTAGCTGTCAGGCTGACCACATCAGAACCCGAACCTGCCTCGAGGTTCCGCCCCGCATAGTGAAAACCGGCTCCTCGAGCACTCTACACAGGCGTGGCCACGGCTATACATTCTTGCGGGTCGCGCATCCGAATCACAGTGAAATCCTGTCACACTGGCCTGCCATAAACAGTGGAGGATTTAACGTTAGTAAGTCTTATGAAAACCATCCTCATTATCTATCGGAAGAAATTTGATATTGTATGCGTCCTGCGTGAATTCCTGTTTGATTGTTCTCTGCAATACATCCAAAAAACACACTCCCTTCCAGCAGTGCAAAAAAAAAACCGTGGTCAATAGTTTCTGGCTTATTACAAATGAGACAATTTGACCCACAAGATCGAAATACACCCCGCTCATTTAAAAATACCCTCATGTGCAAAGGGCGAGTTTGAAGCCTAAAAAAGAGGGTGTTTGTGGCAGGAGCCACTCGCATTCTTTTAACCCTTTTTAGCACGTCCTGACCTTGACCTTCACTGTGTATGGCCCTGTACATTAGAAACGAAAAAATGACATCGCAGACATTTCTGCAGCTTCTTGCGAGTCACTGAAAACAGGTACTCATTAAAAAATCAGACAGAAAAAAAGCGGATACTTGAACGGACACTAAGGTCGAATAACAATTTACGTCAGAGTGAAAGCTCAATGTATGACAACATCTAAAACGAAAACATTATCAACAGCATTGCCCTAAATACCGAGAAATTAAGGTGTATGCACAAGAATGCATGTGCCACAGCCGGACATCCTCAAAATGATACCGATGGCATCAGATGAACCGCCTGCAATTATTCACTAGTAATCTATCTAGCTGCACTGAATAAAAAACCTTCCGTGCATCAAAGCATGCAACAAGATGTTGCTTGTTCGCATCTGTTGCATTCATGGAAAAAATTACCACCAGACATTACTATGGAGTTGGCGCGAGTGGTTCGAAAAATTCAATTTTCGCGTGGTTAAACTGGACAGGTCGTGTCATCCAGCTGGGCGTAGTTGAACCAAAACACGTCTGTCATCTCGCAGCCAATGGCAAGAAATTGATCAATAGCCGTTGTTGCTGCTGTGGCTCCCGTTGCTTTCGTTCTCTCTACTAGTGTGGGTGACCGCGCAGTAAATTCGGGCAACTTTGTGCACGGCAATAGTGACATGAGTCAGTCCGCTTCTTGACATGGATAAATTGAAGTGTGCTAACCCGACGCGAGTTGCTAAAACGTGATTTTATTTCAAAATTAGCCCTTCATTGGCACAAAACTAACACTACGAGGTTTCTGCACCACTTTTTCCGCAAAGTCGACCTAATAGCTGCCTTTAGTGTACCTTTAAGAATACTCCCTGACATATCCGCGGACAAGGCCAGTCATGTGGTCTTGGGCCAACTACATATCCAAGTAAAGCTGTCATCGGCCTCAGTTGGCACACCGTACGCAAGAAAGGATCACTCACGTTACGAAAAAAAAGAAGAACACGTTATTGATTTGCTTTGTGAATGAATGTGGTAGTCCCAAACCACCTTTTTTCACTCGCCTAAATAAACTAGTTTGACTGCATCGTTCTAAACTTGAGGCCCACGCAAACACCACGAAGACACAATGAAATTTCTGTATATTAGTCCGTGAACATGGCAACACCTGCATCATGTACCACAGTTTCAAGACACATAACAGTTTGCAAACCGTTGCTCTCGGAAACATTGATAGACGATTACCCTGCGAACTACTCGCCTTCAACTTAATTTCTTTTCTCGTCATTGTTCATGTACATAGTGTCTAGGAGCAGGCAACAAAGCAAAAAAAAAAACAGTGTGGCTTTGCGGTAGAATACTGGGCTGACACGCAGGGGACCCGGGCTCGAATCTCGCTGCGTCCTCGATGTTTATATTTATAGTTTTTTTATTACGTACGATAGTGGTTACCGACACCGGCAGCGGACAACTATGGCGCACGCGACCATTATTGTGATCTCATGGTAGCGCTCGCTGTAATATTGTCACGATCCCGTCGCGTACATCGTCAAATCCTTCCCGCCAGACGTGTGGCACATACCCGTACTACAGGTAATCGACAGTTTATATCTGCCCAGGAACAGCAAGTAAAAACATTGGTAATTTTAACACGATGTGTACCCGATGAATGCAAAGAATAAATGTCAGGGACTTAGCAAGAATCGTATGCCAGCGTTGCAGGTGGCAATAAAGTATTCTACCACGGAGCCACGCCAGCTTTCTTATGTGCTTCTCAAATAAACCCTACCGTTCGTGAAACGCCAATTGTGGTTGCAGCGCTGACTATCCAACTTTATTAACATTACAAATGTACTTTTATGATACAGCCGTCTCGTCAGGCTAACGTCGACTATAGTTAAGCGCTATCCACTGAAGTTGATTTCTGTAGCAGTGTCCAGCACTACCATCACTCGCTCGCTGGATTCCATGCCGACCGGTTGTGCCCTCGCGATCTCCGACGTCAGCGTAGCTCTGGCCGACTGGGCTGGCCCTATACGTCATCTCCTGACGCCGATCTTCGACGACAGCCTAGCTCTGACCTACTTAACTTGCCCTACGTCATCTCCTGACGCCTGCATTCATGTGATTTGAAGCCGGCACACTCGCCGACATGCAGCTAACGTTTCTTCTGTTGCTGCAGGTTGCTGGCGCTGTTGCATCTACGTACAGTTGCAGTTTGGACGGAGGGCCAGCGATCGCACACGCCCGCGACGTGCCTTCTTCGACAGGATCACCATGGATAGCGCCAGCGGCCGGCGGGACAGGGACATTTCCGACGATTATCAGCGCCAAGCCACATAGGAATGCGACTATCAACGAGGACAGCCATCACATCGCCATGGGCCGACGACAACCACGTGACACGGATGAACCGTATTTAATCGAGCGGCACGTAGGCTACGTGGGATTTGGAGCCGGCACACTCGCCGACATGCAGCTAACGTTTCTTCTGTTGCTGCAGGTTAGTGATAATTGCCCAGTTACAATTTGTAGATTATTGCGTGCATTGCCGGCTCCATGTCCCACAAGTGACGTATCTGTTTGCCGAACGCAAAAGCCGATGATGTATCGTAGCAACCGCTTTCGTTTTTTCACGCATAAGTTCTGTACCTTGCATTATCGTTAATACTTTCCGGTTATGTTGAGTTGAATCCCGGTCCGCTAAATGCCCAAGAGTTCGAACTGCTTAAAACCTTACAAACTGGTCAGGCTACAATTTTGAGTAACTTAGAAGACATCGACACCAGATTGGCAAAACACGAAGAAATGATGGCAGAAATTAACGGTAAATTACGTGTGACTGAAGGTCAAATTACTACGCTCAAAGAACAATTAAGCGACCAAGAAAACACCATTAGGACATTAGCAAAAGAAGTTAAGCAGCTACATGACAAGGACGTCGACTCGGAAAACAGAAACCGGAGAAACAACCTTGTGCCTCGCCGTGGTGGTCTAGTGGCTAAGGTACTCGGCGGCTGACCCGCAGGTCGCGGGTTCGATTCCCGGCTGCGGCGGCTGCATTTCCGATGGAGGCGGAAACGTTGCAGGCCCGTGTACTCAGATTTGGGTGCACGTTAAAGAACCCCAGGTGGTCAAAATTTCCGGAGCCCTCCACTACGGCGTCTCTCTTAATCATATGGTGGTTTTGGGACGTTAAACCCCACAAATCAATCAATCAATCAAGAAACAACCTGGTCTTTTGGGGGGTCAGCGATTCTGAATCAGAAACGTGGGAACAGTCTGAACTACTGCTCAAAAACATCTGCAAAGAAAACTTGAATTTAGAATTGCAGTCAGTGGAAAGAGTGCATCGTATAGGTCGTTGTAATGTATCAAAAAACAGGCCTATCATCGTCAACTTTGCCTCCTACAAAGAAAAGTCCCATGTTCTTTCCGAAGCTAAGAAATTCAAGGGAACGACGTACAGTATCGAGCAAGAGTATGCACCTGAAACAAGACATATTCGGAAAAGACTTTGGGAATATGTTAAAACCAACAACATGAACGAAAAACATCGAGCTAGGTTGAACTTTGATAAGATAATTGTGGAGGGTAAAACATATAGGTGGGACAAAGAAAAGGAAGAAGTCGTTCAAATTGTAAAAAAAAGACCCTTGCCAGAAAAAAGGGGGCGTCAAATACAACATCTGATAACACTGACAGTGAACTGCAGAAGCGTTGTCAATAAAGCTGATGAACTCGCGGCTCTTATCGATTCTGTAAAAGCTGATCTAGTATTCGGAACTTAATCATGACTGGACCCTTCTATTAGAGATAGCGAGGTGTTTCCCAGCGACTTTGCTGCTTATCGAAAAGATAGATCCCGCACGGGTGGGGGCGTTTTTCCTTTAGTTCGTCGCTCTTTAAATTCATTTGAATTAGATATAGGTCATCAAGAAGTAGAATCCGTGTGGTGCAAAATTACCATGCGAGACAATTCCTCGTTTGTAGCAGGTACTTTCTATCGGTCTCCAAACTCGTCCGTAATCGCGTTAAAGCTTTTGCATGAAATTGTTTTGGAAGCTTCTTGTCACATGTTCATTTTGGCGGGAGACTTTAACTTGCCTGATTTATCTTGGCGTGACGGAACTTGTGACATGACAGCGGGGGGAACCTTAAACCTTGAGATGAAGCACATTGTAGATTCTTGCAGGTTAATCTAATGTGTTGATGCTCCAACACGAGGCAATAGTACATTGGACCTTGTTTTTTTGCAACTTGCCAAATATGGTGAGTTCAGTAAATGTCGTACCAGGAATAAGTGACCACCATGCTGTCGTCGCCATTGCCCAAACGAAAAATGAAAAACAAACGAAACAGGAGAGGAGAACGGTGTACCTCTATGACAAAGGTGATTACGCTAGCATATCAAGGAAGCTTCTCGATCATCTGCCGCTTTTTGAATGTCTCTGAGATGACTGTGACGTACAAGATTTATGGGTTAAGTTTAAACAAAACATCAAAGAGCTTACTGAAACCTACATACCCAGTATCAAAAGCGGTAGACTTAGAAAGCGAAAGAAACCTTGGATGACTGCTCGTATCTTAAGAATAGTAAGGAAAAAAAGGCGCATATATTTAAAATATAAAAGGACTAAATGCCATCGGCACTTTGAAAGCTTGAATGATGTGACTCGAGAGTTTAAGCTCAATATAAAGGTGGCTAAGCGGCACTATTTTGAAAAACTTGGAAACAAAATAAAAACTAATTCAAAGGCGTTCTGGCAATACATGAAAGGCTATGGAGCAGACCGCTCGGGAATCACGAAAATTGTCTTCAATAATGAGGAGTTATTAGACGACACTGAGAAAGCTACCTGTTTAAACAACTACTTCCTTTCCGTATACTTGCCGAAATATAGCTCTAGTGCTTCGCAATGCACAAGTTCCATGCCGAAAATGCGATCAGTAGAGTTAAGTGTGAATGGAATTAGGGCATTACTAAACAAACTTACCGATAATAAGGCAATTGGACCGGACGGAATTTCACCTCGAGTCTTAAAGCAGTGTGCTGAGTCAATTTCTCTTTACCTGCACGTAATATACACAAAGTCTTTGTCCTCCGGTGCCCTCCCAGGCGACTGGAAAATTGCACATACAGTTCCTATTCATAAAAGTGGGTCCAAGAAAGACGTAACCAACTATCAACCTATTTCACTTACGTCCATACCCTGCAAGTTATTAGAGTATATTCTGTATAAAGAAATAATGGCACATTGATCAACAAACAACTTGCTGGCGTCTCAACAACGTGGCTTTCGTAAGGGCTTATCTTGTACAACACAATTAATTGAATTTAACCATGATTTAGTATCTGAAATAGACAATAGTGGACAAATCGATTGCCTTTTCCTGGACTTCCAAAAAGCTTTCGACAATGTGTCGCACTCTTTTCTTTTAAGTAAGCTTGCTGCGCTAAACATTGACCGCGAAGTTCTGGTGTGGATAGATAATTACCCTTCAGGCCGCCAACAGTGTGTAGTATTAAATGGCAAAAAAATCAAGTTTTGTAAACATCACTTCAGGGGTGCCACAGGGCTCAGTCCTAGGGCCACTTTTATTTTTAATATATATAAATGACATTTGCTCAGGAAATGATTCTAATATACGGTTGTTTGCAGATGACTGTGTCTTGTACAGAAAAACTAGAAATAACAGTGATGTCGCCCTGCTCCAAAGCGACTTATCGCGCATCCAAGAATGGTGTTCAAGGTGGAAAATGACATTAAATGCCAATAAATGCATTCATGTTACTTTCACGCTAAAAAAAACCAAGTTAGCTTCAGCGTATGTAATCTGTAATAGTATATATAGTAACACAAAAACCGCATTATAAATATTTAGGTGTAACTTTTTCAGCCGACTGTTCATGGAATGCACACGTTGATTCAGTTGTTGCGAAGGCCGCCAAGTCACTAAATTTTATACAGCGCAGCCTGACACAAGCGCCGGCATGTTTGAAATCAACGGCGTATTCAACATACATTCGCCCTATGCTTGAATACGCCTGTGCCGTGTGGGACCCCTGGCCAAGTACTTTAAGTTACAAACTTGAAAAAATACAAAATAGAGCTGCAAGCTTTGTCCTAAGCCGGTACTCAAGAAATGACAGTTGCACCAATATGAAAAATGAACTAGGGTGGGAATTACTCTCATCGCGTCGAAAGAAACTGCGGCTAAAGCTCCTGTACCAAATATTTCATGGTAAAACCGGCATTCGAAAAGAAAAGTACCTTCACAGTCCTCACTATATCTCTTCGCGAAATGATCATTGTTTCAAGATTTTAGAGTACCGTACCAGATCTAATTTGTATGCTAATTCGTTTTTTGTTCGTTCCATTAGAGAATGGAATCACTTATCAAATGAACAAGTGTGCCGTATTAATGAAGATGTGTTTTTCTCGACATTGTAACCCCCTGCTGCAGCGCCTTCGGGCTAAGCGGGGTAATCATCGAGTAAAGAATAAATAAAGAATAGAGAATAAAGACAAGAGCTCTCGCAAGTGGTGCCGCGTCCTCTGACCCATGTGACCGTGTTTCCTATCTCTCCTATCCCTCGATATATCTTCGCTCACTGTCCAAGCGTACATATATATATATATATATATATATATATATATATATATATATATATATATATATATATATATATATATATATATATATATATATATATATATATATATACCTTTACTTCTATCCTTTTAATTTCTCCTCACCCCTATCTCTTGTGAGCTACTGTTGAGGTGTCGCACCCTGATTCAGACAGTTATGGGGCTCACTTTTCTTTTCCCTTTCATAAACATAAACTCTTCCCCCGCTACCATCCTCGGGAGCTCCAGCATTTTAATCAGAATACTGCTTCTGGTATCGCTAATATTCATGTTGCTGTTTGCATCTTTACGGCACTTTAAGACAGCTGGTTATATTTAAAAATTCGGCAAATCGCACTTACTTTAGGAATCGATGTTATGCGAAATATGCGCACAGAAGGTGACTGTGTCGTTAATTTTAGAAACTTGCTCCTTTTGCTGACAAGGGGGGGGGGGCTCTCATTGCGCCTGTATGTAGGCTAGTGCTCACTGTTCCCGCTACAGGCACCACTGTGCTCTTTATTCTCGTGATCACCCACTTGAGTTGGGGCAGACCAAAATTAAAATTGGTATGCGAGAATAAGATGGTGTGATAATTCTGTCTGTCTGTCTGTCTGTCTGTCTGTCTGTCTGTCTGTCTGTCTGTCTGTCTGTCTGTCTGTCTGTCTATCTGTCTATCTATCTATCTATCTGTCTGTCTGTCTGTCTGTCTGTCTGTCTGTCTGTCTGTCTGTCTGTCTGTCTGTCTGTCTGTCTGTCTGTCTGTCTGTCTGTCTGTCTGTCTGTCTGTCTGTCTGTCTGTCTGTCTGTCTGTCTGTCTGTCTGTCTGTCTGTCTGTCTGTCTGTCTGTCTGTCTGTCTCGCCAGCCGCCTACGTCTAGGAGTTCTCGTGATCACCCACTTATGTTGGGGCAGACCAAAATTAAAATTGGTATGAGAGAGTAAGATGGTTTTATCATTCGGACTGTCTGGTGATGACATGAATAATAGGAAAATACAACGTCGAGACCATTCATCCCGACACTTGGGGCACATACCCGTATGCCATGGTATGCTGGTGTGTGCCCCAAATGTTACACACGGCAAGAACAGACACTGGTAAACTATATCTGTAGGTGTTAAGAAAGACCGATATCGGCCGCGTGGACCCGATGACAGCAAGGAATAAATGTGATGACCGAACCAAGAATCAAACCCAAGTACCCAGGACCACCATCCTCGCAAGCACAAGCTCCACCTGGTGTTAGTAACACCCACGTTGCTCCTAGCATCGTCACGCAACTGTAAACAACTGGTTATATAAAACATATGCGACTGTTCAACATACATGTCTGTGCGTATAATAATCGTACAAATATTTAGCGTCATCTTGTAACGTATCCCTCAACAAAAAGATTGCCCGCAGCTTCCCTCGGGGGAACACTGAGGAGGATGCGGAGCATATAATTGGTTAACGGGGTGTTAAAGTGCGACTTACTTGGGTCGATGGCTAAATTGGTTAACGTGGTTGTGAAATGGGGTGTTAAATTGCGACTTACTTGGGTCGATGGCTAAATTGGTTAACGTGGTTGTAGGAGGGGGTGTTAAATGAGTGAACACGTACACACGTATGCGAAAGGGCGGCGCTGGTCGAAGGGACGTCGATCATTGTGTTTGTGGATTCGTTGGAATTCATTTCACCGCGACCTTGGACGTCGACGCGCCGTACAAACCAACCGACGAGCGGCAACTGAGCGAGCGAGCGCCGACCTTGAGTATATATACAGCGCGACGGCGCATGCACTGTCAGCTGTTGAATGTTCTCGAAGCGCGACGGCGCATGCGCGTCCACTGGAGAATCAGGAGAATTGTAGAATGTTCTCGAAGGGGAGAAGCGCGCGCGGCACAGATGGTGGGTGACGGTGCATGCGCGCGTCAGCTGTCGAATGTTCGAGAAGGGGGAGAAGCGCAACGGCGCATGCGCGCGCGTCAGCTGCCGATGTTCTCGAAGCGTGACGGCGCATGCGCGCGCGTCAGCTGCCGATGTTCTCGAAGCGTGACGGCGCATGCGCGCTACATTATACAGCTAGCGAATGTTCGTGAAGAGAAGCGCACACGGTGTGTAGAGGAGGAAGGGTGCACAGATGGTGGAGGAGTGAAGCGCGCGCGGTGTGTACAGGAGGAAGGGATGCACAGATGGTGGAAGAAGGAGGAGGAAGCTTGCGGACGGCGCCGCACTACAAGCCTCGAGTATTAGATGCTCCGCATCTAAAAATATACCGTAGTCACCTTCCTACCGCACGCTCCGCACGCTTCGCATGACACCGATTCTCGAGGTACAGGTGGTAGAAATTTCCGAAGCCCTCCACTACGGCGTCGCTCATAATATTATGATGGTTTTGGGACGTTAAACCCCACATGTGAATCAATCGACTCGCAAGGTACATGGGATGTTCCGAATTTTTTCGTCAAACACTTTACTCGAACTCCCAAAAGGTAGAAGT
This sequence comes from Rhipicephalus microplus, assembly GCF_043290135.1. Lineage (NCBI taxonomy): Eukaryota > Metazoa > Arthropoda > Arachnida > Ixodida > Ixodidae > Rhipicephalus > Rhipicephalus microplus. The sequence continues at coordinate 12,036,216 of NC_134703.1, read as the reverse complement.
TCCATTTTTTTATTGCACACCGAGGCTACATGCAGAGAAAGATAATTTCATGTAAGAAACAGCTAGCCTTGAGAGCAAACATAATGAAAACATTTCCGCTTCCCCTTATGGAATAATCCCGACCTTCCTTACGACGTTTGCTGTAAAGTTGTATGTTGCAGGTATCCCGTGAGGACCTTGAAACACGCCCAGCATGCAGCGCAGAAAGTCGAGCTGTACACTCACTGGAGAACAGCTGAGGCAAAGTGAGCAGCATGAGACATCGGACGGTGTCCGAGAAGGCGGCACCGAGCATCAGAAACGTTCCGCAGGCGAACACGACCAGGAAGAGAAGGAAACTGGTTGCTTGGTATATTCGCACAAGGACCACGTTGATGAGCACAGTCAGCAGCGCACCGGAACTGAATCCCAGGAAACTCTTGAGCACTCGGTTCTCAAACGCGCTCGGTTGCAAGGACTTGCTGCGTGTGAATTCCCCTCGTCACCAATCCAACGAGTGTACATACGCAATTTCACAGACAGCCTACATTCTCCCGAAAAGTTTAACAATTTATCTCTCTGCGCTATGAGTCTTTTTTTTTTCTGCTGTGTATATATAATATAGCCTCTCACCCCGCCCGGTTCTGTTCCAACATCTACAGTAGAGTTTCACAACTTCGCGTATTTTTCAGATGATTACACGAGTTTGCTGCAGAAATTCATGATTTATACTTCAAATATGACACGAAGAGAACGTTCACTTCATAATTTAATCCCAAAAAGTGGCTGCTTGCGCCTCTTTTTTGCATTATATTGCATTTTTGAAATAAATATACTTTCTTAGCGCGCAGGGAACGTATCGGAAAGAAAACAGATAGGACAGAGCTCGCACTTACAACCATTTTATTGTACAGATGGCGGAAATATATAATGTGGGCACTTAAAGCACGCTTCTTCATCACCTGTACAAAACCATCATCACCTAATGTTCTTCATCTTCATCGTTAGTGGGGATGACCCTTGAGTCGGTTCTGTGCCTCAGAAGTAACTGTTTTGGGCCACGTCTTACAGGCCTAATAAAGGCGTGTAAAGGACTACGTCGCAAGTGGTGGAGGTTGCTCCTCGATTCCCCGTTCTTGCTCGCCCGCTTTACCTCCTGGAGCTTCGCTTAGATCATCGTTTGGGCTACGTGTCCACCAGCATGCCGCAGGACGAACCCTCAGGCGCTTTTTCCTTTACCCCTCCCGCTACGACAGCCGCAGCTACTCACTCTTGGATCGTCAATGGACCCTCTCATGAGCCCCCTCTATATACTGGACTTCGAAATGAAGACCTGGCCGACTGGCTACACCAATATGACAAAATGAGCGCGGCGAACCGTTGAGACGATCCACACAAGCTCCGCCACGTCTCCTTTTATCTTACTGGCGTGGCGAAGACTTGGTTTTTTGACCACCAGATCCACTTTCCCTATTGGAACGTCTTCAAAGAACATCTGCGACTAGTATTCGCTACTCCGGCAGTTCCAGCCAGTCAGGCGAAGAGAACACTTGATGGTCGCAAAGAGCAACTAGGCGAGTCTTATACCTCGTATATCGAGGGTGTTCTCACTCTCTGTCAACGCGTCAACGCCTCCATGACCGAGACAGAGTGTGCCATCTGCTCAAAGGCATAGGGCCTGTCGCCTTCAATGCTTTGTTCGTAAAGGACCCTAGTACCGTTGCTGACATTGTAGCTATGTGCCAGGGCCTGGACGAGCTTGATTGATTGATTGATATGTGGGGTTTAACGTCCCAAAACCACTATATGATTATGAGAGACGCCGTAGTGGAGGGCTCCGGAAATTTAGACCACCTGGGGTTCTTTAACGTGCACCCAAATCTGAGCACACGGGCCTACAACAATTCCGCCTCCACCGGAAATGCAGCCGCCGCAGCCGGGATTCGAACCCGCGCCCTGCGGGTCAGCAGCCGAGTACTTTAGCCACTAGACCACCGCGGCGGGGCACTGGACGAGCTTGAATTCGCACGGCTGCAGCTAGACAACTCTCCTGCAGCCATCTATGTCAGCCCTAACGCCGACCCCTCGTTACGAGCCATGATCCGCGCCATGATACGAGAGTAACTGCAGTCGCTCGGGTTTCCAGCGCGTCAATTTCCTTCTGACACCTCCAATACATATTTACGGGACGTCATTAAGGAGGAGTTGGTGGCTATGACTGGTAATGCGTACACAGACCCTCACGTCTCTAAAGCCCCACTGACCTTCGTGCAAGTCGCCGCAGTTACTCCAGCCTTCGTTCCACCGATACCGCTGACGACGACGCCAGCCCATTTGGCGTCCCTGGCGCCCTGCACGCAAAACCAGCCTTACTATGCACGACCAGTGTCAGCACACCTGGCTTCCATGGTGCCCAGCGTAAACACCCTACCCTACTATCAATCATGGCGCCCGATGAGACCTACATGCTACTATTGCAGATATCGTGGACGCATCGCACGTGTCTGTCGCAAGCGTCAGCGAGACGAGCGTCATGGGTTTCACACTTACGAACGGGATGACATACCACAGCGACCACTTTGCAGCACCGTCCTTACACTACACTTCACTTCACGGTCGCTCTTTCTCGCCATCAATAACGCCTGAAAGGGCTTCTCGATACCGTGGTGCCAGGCATGGCTTGCCGTCCCCTCTCCGTCACTCTACGTCGCCCCTTCGACCAGCCTCACAGTTCGCCAACAGTCGCCCGGAAAACTAAATTACGCAGCTTCTGGGGGAAAAGCTACATTATGGAAGTAAAAAAAAATCCTCCAAAACATCCTCGTAATATGATATCTATTTCGGTAGAAGGCATAGAAGTGGAAGCATTAATAGACACTGGTGCTAGTTTCTCAGTCCTTCACAGAGATTTGTGTGCGCGTCTCCGCAAAGTTACTACGCCGTACGATAGACCTACGTTGTTCACTGCTCAAAGAGACGCCATCCTACCTTCATTCATGTGCACTGTTAGTGTCTAAATTGATGGAATTCTCCATTATGTGCAATTTGCAGTGTTTAGTTCATGTACTCAACAGCTAATATTAGGATGGGACTTTCAACGGCGTCCGCGTTCATCTGCTGCCGGCAACGCGTCCTACACATGAGCGATACCGCCTATTCGCTTCACGCAGATGACGCACCACTTCGTTTTTATGCTGCAGAAGACACTGAGCTACCTCCGCACAGTCAGCGAATTGTTACACTTCTGTCTGATGTCATTGACTACGGTGATGTGCTCGTACAACCCTCCGTACGCTGTGTCACCAGAGGAATATCATTCGCATCAGGTCTGATACGTTCCGACGATGGCTTTGCACTCGTTTGCGCAACAAACCCGACGCCCGAAAAAATTCTGGTTCCGAAGGGCTTAACGTGCTTGCGTCGCTACACTGGAGCCTTTCTCTGTGGTAACTTTTCAAGATGCTCCTCCTGAAGATCTCCCTGTTGCACTTTCCCCATCCACCTCCACCCTCAAAACTACCATCAGCTCTGACCTGACCTCTTCGCGGACCCAACAACTGTTTGCCTTGCTGACTAAGCACGAAGCTTTGTTTGACGACCATTCACCTGTATTGGCACAGACGTGCGTCACCATGCATCGCATCGAGACTGAGGGCACATCAATCATTCATCTTGGGCTATATCGCGTATCAGTAGCTGAGCGGAAGGTTCTTGAAAACGTTGACGACATGTTGAGACGGAACTTAATACGCCCCTCTGCTAGCCCTTGGTTCTCACCTGTCGTCTTATTTGAAAAAAAAACAGTTCTTTGCGCTTCTGCGTAGATTACCGGGTGCTAAATAATATCACGCTCAAGAATGTATACCCTATGCCACGTATATGTGACGCCTTGGATTCGCTACAAGGAGCTCAATGCTTCTCGAATTTCGATCTACGTTCGAGATACTTGCAGATACCGATGCAAGAGGACGATAAAGAAAAGACGGCATTTTTGACACCAGACGGACTTTAAGAGTTCAATGTAATGCCCTTCAGCCTCTGCAACGCACCCACGACATTCTAACGCATAGTTGACATCATTTTGCGTGGCCTGAAGTGGAAAACTTGCATGTGCTATTTGGACAACATCATTGTTTTCTCGACAACCTTTTCTCAACACTTACACCGTTTAGGCGAAGTCCTCTTGTGCCCTCGTACAACTGGTTTTCAGCTGAACACGAAAAAAGTGCCGTTTTGTCAGTAAGAGAATTAAGGTCTTAGGTCACATTGTGAGTAAGGATGGCATTCGTCCTGATCCCGATAAAATATCGGCCGTTCTTTAGTTTCCTCGCCCTGAAAGGACAAAAAACATCCGCAGTTTTCTTAGCCTGGCTTCATACTTCCGCCGATTCATACGACATTTCGCCACGATAGCGGCACCTTTGCACAAATTACTCGGTTCCGGTGTTAGCTTTGAGTGGTCTCTTGCCTGCGAATCACCGTTTAGCCATCTGAAAAACGCCCTCACACCTGAAACAGTACTACGCCATTTCGATGAAACAGCACCCACACTCCTGCATACTGACGCAAGGGGTCACGGAATCGGAGGTATTCTACTGCAGCGTAATGAATCATCACGTGAAAGGGTCGTTGCGTATGCAAGCCGTGTCCTCACAACACCGAGAAAAATTACACGATTACTGAACAGGAGTGTTCAGCTGTCACGTGGTCGGTGCAGAAATTTCGACCTTATCTACATGGCCGTTATTTTACCATAGTTACAGACCATTATGCCTTATGTTGGCTTTCCACACTCAACAATTTGTCAGGACGCATTGGTCGATGGATTATACGTCTTCAAGAATAAGACTCCACTATCACCTACAAGTGTGGTAAAAAGCACCAGGACTACGATGCCCTTTCTCGCTGCCCACTTCCTACGGCGCCTTCCACTGCTTCCGTTACTAACTTCAGCGATGAACGCTTGGATAGTCCTTCCACATCTGTTTCGTCCTTAGCCGCCATTGACAAGATCCCTCTTGACGACCACGGCTCCATCATAACGTATCAACTTGCTGACGCTTACTGTACACGCATCATATATCGCATTCAGGGGAAATCGCGACCGCCTAATGCCCGCCTTCGGAGACAGCTCAGGCATTTCAAGCTCGATAACCGCGTTCTTTACCATCACACCTATCACCCGGATGGTCAACGCTGGGTGCTCGTTCAGCCTCGCTCTTGTCGAGCCGATATTCTTAACGCCTACCACGACGACTTGACTGCTGGTTACTTTGGTTTCCAGAAAACGTACGATGGCATTAAAGGTCATTTCTACTGGCCAGGGATGTTCCCCAGCGTAGCAAAGTACGTCGCCTCCTGCAACCTTTGTCAGCGCTGAAAGCTTCCAACATCACCTCAATCCGGAGAGCTGCAACCACTTCCATGTCCATCAGCACCGTTTGAAGTCGTTGGCATCGATCTATATGATCCCCTTCCCACGACTCTCAGTAGCCATCGGTGGATAGTGACAGCTGTCAACCACTTGACACGTTACGCTGAAACGTTCTGCGTGAATTCGGCCTCCGCTTCTGACGTGGCTACATTTATGCTTGAAGCCTTGATCTTGCGTCACGGTGCTCCTCGTGTCATCCTAAGTAACCATGCAAAAGCTTTCCTTTCGCAAATTGTGGAGGAATTACTAAAAGCCTCCGGCACCAGTCACAAGACAACCTCCACCTATCACCCCCTAACCAACGGACTCACTGGGTGCTTTCATCGCACTGTTTCCGGCATGATAGCCATGTACATTGAGCCACACCACACCAACTAGGATGCGATTTTGCCATTCGTAACGTTCGCTTATAATACCGCCGTACAACGCACAACTGGCTACTCGCCGTTCTACCTTGTTTATGGCCGATTGCAATCTTTCTTACTGGACGTATCGTTCTTGACAGCCCCGGTTACACGATATACATCCTCCTGTGAACAATATCTGTCCCGCCTCCATCACTGTCGCCATCTCGCCAGACTCTCAACACTAAGGAGAGACAAGCCAGTAAAAATCTGCATGACGCATCCCACACCACTGTGACCGTCCACCACGGCGACGAGGTGCTACTCCGGACACCAGTTCGCATTCCTGGCTTGTGCGACAAATTTCAGTTTCAGTTCCTCAGCCCATACACGTCTTAGAACAGACCTTGCCCATTAACCATTGCGTTTAACGTGTGATTGCTCCAAGTGACCGGCGCTGTCACGGTACCGAGGTAGTGCATGTCTCGCGTATGAAGCCTTTCGCAAGGCGTTCTCCGCATCTATAAGTTGCGGCCAGGATGGCCGCTCCCATGCGCGGAGAGCTAGTGTGGGCATTTAAAGCACGCTTCTTCATCACATGTATAAAACCATCATCACCTAGTGTTCTTCATCTTCATTCTTAATGGGGGTCACTCTTGAGTCTGTTCTGTGCCTCGGAGGTAACTGTTTTTGGCCACGTCTTCCAGGCCTAATAAAGGCGTTAGTGGACTACGTCACAATATACACAGTCAGCAAGGCGAGGTATGACACACGTAAAAAGGAACAAATGACGGCACATGTGCCATAACATCTTAATCAAATCTTGAAATGAAAAAGATATTTGTATTCGTTGTCCAACATACTAACGGAAAGATCATTTACACACTCTATTCCTTATTTACGAATCAAAAACGTTTTATGCATTTCAGGTGCCCTCTTATCACTATATCTTGCCATTACTTGGTATTCATCAAACTTCAGAGTCCACCCACAATTGTCCCAATCACTTGCCAGGTGGCTGCCCACTGATCCACGCATCAGATTTGCGTGCTCTCCAAGGCGAACGTTCAGGCAGCGCCCCGTCTGACCGATGTAGTATCGACCACATGATAAATAAATTAGACGACGCATATGATACACTCTACAAATATTTTTGTGGGCTTCTTATTGCCCCGACAGTTGAATATCCTTCCTAGTTGACCATTTTACATAGAAAGCCCAGCTTGTTTTTTGCCGTGAAGACAACTTTCAAAATGGTTTTAAATGTTCGCTCTGTCCTATCTGTCTTCGATACGTTCAAAATAGTTCGAATATTCGTGAACTTAGCCGCCTCTAAGAGGGTGGCGTGAAATCTAGGAAGGGGAACACTGTGCACTGCCGCTCCATCAAACAAAAGCACATGCGGAAGCAATAGGGTAACCAATTTAATAAATTCCAGTGGTGTAAATCCAAAAGAATCGCACGAGGGGACACACATTTTGCAGTGGCAACCATTTTTTGTTTATAATATTTATTTTAACTTTACTAATATATTGTGATAGTACAACGCGAACAAAGCCGCGAACTTAACGATCGAACCCTGGCCGTCCATTGTGCCGGGGAACGGGCCGCCAGGCTCGGCTTGACGGTCCCTTAGTGCGATTATCCTGGTGGCGCGGGGTCTCCCTTGCGTCTTCTCAGGACCAAAATAAAGTTTTAATCAATCGATCCTCCCATCCCGTATAACGAATCGTCAAAACATTTTCACGTGGCGTGGAGACAATACCCACCACCACACAGAAAACTAAGCATATCTTAAGCTCTAACACTCAGGATTCTTCAAGTTGGGGTGCGCCCTAAGTCCGAGCTACTACACAAGATTTATCCCGAAATACAGCCCACTAATAGACGTTCCTTCTGCAATGATGAAGCTAATTTTGCACACGCTCTGGCGGTGCCTCGCGTTACGCTGTGGTGAAGTTACCACGACATCCAAATGGGAGGGTGCTTTCTCTTGCTCTGAACGCTATGGGCAGTCTGACGGACCCGTGACACAGCAGAAACACTTGGTCTTTCTGTGGCGACGTGGGAGTGGCCTGCAACGTGCTAAAGCACGTTCCAAAGGATCTGAAATGTTCATTCGTCTATCCATCCATATCCGGGACGGAAGTACCTAACCAGAGCCATGGTGAACACCGCCATAACACACTGTTGTCTTCAAAAAAAAACAAATACACCATATCCCACTGAATGGAATCATGTATAGATGCAAAGCAGCGTGTGCTACGCTTACACTGGTGGTGACGTTGACGCTGGCACTCATCGCGGCGTTGCGCAGCAGAGAAACCTGTGAAGGCGCAAAGCACGCAGTGATGAACCAGTGCTTGCTACTGGAGCATTCCAATCACTTCTATGGAGCACAGAGATAGAGAAGACTATGATTGTACACGGAGACCCGCAGTCCGCTTTTAGTTAAAGCGCACGCTGCGAACTAGAGGGCCGAAGCTCCTTATGGTGTGAGTCATTCCCTCGTAGTTGCATGTCGTAGTAGCCACTTCTAGCTAGTTTTAAGAATTGCTCACTAGATGGCGTTGCGTGCATATGTCCTTGTAAATATCACTGGATGGCATCAGTGTTTTTTGTATGACAAGAAATTCACAGCATATCCAAGGAGTGCATGGTGATGAGTGGGGCCGTCTGTCCGTCTGTTCGATGCGTGCTCCAGTGTTATAGGTGTGGACGGAGAGACCGACAGGCGCAGAAACAAACAGACAGACAGGCGGATGAAGAGACAGGTGGCCATAAACACAGACAGACAGACGGACGGACGAACCGACGGACGCTTCGCCCCACTCATCATTGACTCCATGAGTATGTTGTGAATTTTTTATTGTCCAACAACGCTGAGGAAAAATCTCCCACCGGCACTCCTTTGTAGGTCAAGATCCAGCGTCTATATATTATAGGTGCTCACAATATGCGGGCTGCACGGCCAGTGAGTGGTTGTGCAGCGAGAGCAGTTTGTTTTTTCAATGAAGAAACTCGATAGCGGACACTGCCTGCGTTGGCGTTGTAATTTGAAAGAGAGGGGAGTGTAGGAAAGGAGGGGAGAAGCGAGCATGTGCAATGGAAGTGCAAACGTCGCAAGAAAGAATGAATGCCCCGAGAAGAGATGGGGGGGGGGGGGGGGGGCATAGACTTGCAGACACTGCCTGCATCGGCGTAGTGAAGCGAGAGAGGGGGCGCGCACCCGCATCATCATCATCATCATCACCAGCCTGACTAGGTCCACTGCAGGACAAAGGCCTCTCCCATATTCCGCAAGTTAATCCGGTCCTGTGCTTGCTGCTGCCAATTTATACCCGCAAACTTCTTAATCTCATCTGCCCACCTAATCTTCTGTCTCCCCCTAACCCGCTTGTCTTCTGTGGGAATCCAGTTAGTTACCTTTAATAACCAGTGGTTATCCTGTCCACGCGCTACATGCCCAGCCCAAGTCCATTTCCTCTTCTTGATTTCAACTATGATATCCTTAACCCCCGTTTGCTCCCTGATCCACTCTGCTCTCTTCTTGTCTCTTAAGGTTACACCTACCATTTTTCTTTCCATTTCTCGCTGAGTCGTCCTCGACTTAACCTGAACCCTCTCCGTTGCTAAGTACCGGCAAGATACAGCTGTTAAATGCCTTCCTCTTGATGGATAGTGGCAATCTACCTGTCATAATTTGAGAGTGCTTGCCAAATGTGCTCCACCCCATTCTTATTCTTCTAGTCACTTCAATCTCGTTCGGCTCCGCGGTTATTACCTGCCCTAAGTAGACATAGTCTTTTACAATTTGAAGTGCACTATTACCTATCTCGAAGCGCTGCTCTTTTCCGAGGTTGTTGTACATTACTTTCGTTTTCTGCCGAATAATTTTTACACCCACCTTTCTGCTCTCCTTGTCTAACTCCTCAATCATCCCTACTGAAACGTTCCGTATGCGATGTCTAATAATTCCGTATGTTTCCGTAAGAATCTTACGGAAATATATGAAAAATATATGGGAAACATACGCATTTTTTATGGAAACATATGGAATTATTGGACTCGCATACGGAACGTTTTAGTAGGGATGTGTTGCAATTCGTCCCCTGAGTTACTCAGCAATGCTATGCCATCGGCGAAGCGCAGGTTACTAAAGTACTCTCCATTAACTCTTATCCCTAACTGTTCCCGTTCTAGGCTTCTGAAAACCTCCTGCAAGCATGCGGTAAATAGCATTGGGGAGATAAGGTCCCCCTGCCTTACACCCCTCTTGATTGGTAATCTGTTGCTTTCTTTATGAAGCACTATGGTAGCAGTTGATCCCCTGTAGATATCTTCCAGAATGTTTATATATACTTCATCGACGCCCTATTTCCGCAGTGTCTGCATGACAGCTGATATTTCTACTGAATCAAACGCCTTCTCGTAATCTATGAAGGCTATGTACAGTGGTTGGTTATATTCTGAACATTTCTCTATTACTTGATTGATAGTATTAATGTGGTCGATTGTTGAGTAGCCTGTTCGAAATCCTGCTTGATCCTTTGGTTGATTGAAATCTGATGTTTTCTTTACTCTGTTAGCAATTACCTTTGTAAATAGCTTGTATACTACAGAGATAAAGCTGATCGGCCTGTAATTCTTAAAGTCCTTGCCATATCCTTTCTTTTGTATTAAGATGATGTTAGCATTCTTCCAAGACTCTGGTACTCTTCCCGTCAGGAGACACCTCGTAAACAGGGTGGCTAGTTTTTTAACACCAGCGTTGCGCATTCGCAACGCTGGTGTAAACACCACTGGGAAGAATCCCCACAGGAGTCAGGCGCTGCGCAGTGCTCCCAACTGGACTGCAGAAATTAGGCACCTTCTTCTGACCACTACCACCACCACTACCACAGGAAAGAGAGGGGGAGCGAACGTACGCTAGCAGATGCTGCCTGCGTCGGGGTTGCGAGCCAAGAAAGGAAGAGCGTAGGAGAGAGAGAGGGGGGTAGGGGACGCGCATATACGGTAAGGGTGGTCACGCCGCATTGAGCTCAACCACAACGACGCCAGCATTGAGCTGCTTCACATTCAAGTGTAATGGCGGCGCACCGTAATTATTGCGCGGCGGCAGCGTGGTCAATCACGGCATGGAGCGTCCTGAAATAGACTAGAGGGGACTCTGGCACTGCGATCGTTCAGCGACCATGGGAATTGTAGGTATGACATAGATTCGCCTAGTCTTCGTACTTGCAGGCGGTGAATCACACTTGTGGCTTCGTTTATTGCTGCGTTTCGGTTTTGTTTCGAATAAAGGAACAAATTGTTTTGAACTTCTTTGGCTGATTTGAAATGTTGATCCTAAAAGGTGAAGGTGGTGAAGCGTAAGGGCAGTTCCATGTTCTCCCCGCCCTGCCACAACGCACATGCTGGGACACTTGCTACACCCAAGCGCGGGACAAATGAACGAATCGGCGACGCCCTTTCACCATCCGCTTTGTTGCGGCAGGGGTCTCGGCACGTGCGTTGTGGCTGTGCGGGTAGCGCGTAGAATGGCTCAGACTGTCGAACATTAGCCGATTGTTGTTTCGTGGCAAAGCAGCTTCAAGCCACGCGAAGCCGAACGGAACGAGAAGTACGAAGACTAGGTAGATTCATGCACCACCAATAATTCCCATGCTCGCTGAAACGCCATGCGTTGCAGCTCCCATAGACACTAGCGCCACAGTTTCCTCTAGTGTACATTTAGGAAACTCTATGACTCACGGGACTTGGCATGAGCAAAAACAAGTGGCAGCGGCGGCACACACATACCCTAAGCTTGGAAGTACTTGTTGCTGGGCTAGTTGGTTTGTCATACTGAAAGAAACTTCCAGACGCCTAAACCACCACAGGAAAAAAGAAAGCACACAGAGAAAGATAGTCATTCTCGCTATTTCTCTGTGTGTCTCTCTTCCTGTGGTGGTTTAGGCATCTAGAAGTTTCCCTCAGTATCCTAAGCTAATCACAAGGGAAGCGGGTGGGTCAGTAACCCCTCGACTACGCCATGATTTACGCCAGTGGTAATGGGAATTTCCCGTTTATAACTGCTGCTTCATGCAAATAGTCGTCACATTAGAGCGTTAGCCACTTTCAGCCATCATTTAGTCAACATTAGACAAAGCTACAGCACGCGAATAATAACTGCAATCGTATTCAATCCGGAATGCTCGTCGACTTCTTCCTGCGTCGTTACAGCATATCTACGGAGTGAATGAGTGGGGCGAAGCGGCCCTCTGTCTGTCTGGTGATATGTCGGGCTGGCTACACCACCGGAAGGAACCGCCTAGACCATAAGGAGCTTTGCTCCTAAAAGTGGAAGCATCAAGGCCGACTGACTCCGCGCACTCACAGTAACCATCCTCCACCCTGAAAGTCGACTCTGTCCAGGCGTCCTCTGTGGCAGCAGGCGCAGAAAGAAGCGCACAGCACTCGACTTATGAAACGCTGCAGCCGGTAGAGCGGTGGGTGCACGGGCTGCAGGCCGCACCGGCGCCTCCACGAGTTCGCCCGCTCCATCTTGTAGCGCTCCAGAGCACGTCGCACGCTGTACATGTAGCGTTGCTGCTGCACCCAGAACATCACTCGGCCCGTGAAGAGCTTGCGCAACAGTACCGAGCACAGCGTTGTGGCCATGCGTCTGATCACTGCGTCCTTTGCGTATACGAAAGGCAACCGTCGGCTCTCCTGCGTAATGGTTAAAATATGCTTAGTGTGTGTGTGTGTGTGTGTGTGTGTGTGTGTGTGTGTGTGTGTGTGTGTGTGTGTGTGTGTGTGTGTGTGTGTGTGTGTGTGTGTGTGTGTGTGTGTGTGTGTGTGTGTGCGTGTGCGCGTGTGTGTGTGTGTGTGTGTGTGTGTGTGTGTGTGTGTGTGTGTGTGTGTGTGTGTGTGTGTGTGTGTGTGTGTGTGTGTGTCGGGAGGGGTGGGGAAGTGCATCTTTACCATCAGCCGGACTACGCCTACTGCAGGGCGATAACCCCTCCCATGATACGCCAATGAACCCAGTCTTGTGCTTTCTGCTGCCACGTTATACCTACGAACCTTTTAATCTCATCGGCCCACCTAACTTTCTGTCTCCCCCTCGTGCGTTTGCCTTCTCTGGTAATCCAGCTAGTTATCCTTAAACGCCAACTGGAACGAAATTTTACTTGGGCTGAAGCGGCCATAAATACGTAGTATACGGTAAGTTACGACAACGACAGTGAAAAATTTTACAGTCACGTATTTAATTTACAATTGGTGCTCTAATTGCCCGCTATCAAACGACGCGGACCTCTAGTGGTGTGCCCAAGCAAATCGAAGAGAACCGGATATCACGATTACAACAGAACTGAAATCCACAAGTACTGCTGACTGGGCGAGGTGGTACATGATAAAATGATATTGCTTTAGCGCAGCTCAGTTTGAGCTTGAAGAAAAGATACTATGCAGTCAAGAAGGGGAAAAAACAGACGACAGTGTGAGCGCTAACTCTTAACTTTTGTTTATTGCGTGCCCTTACAACATATTATATAGCTAATTTCACGTGACGCCACACACATGACACAACCGCACGCGTGTGGCACAGCACATTATCAAGGAAACCTAGTTGTGATCTGGTTACAAATTATCAATTCTATACTAATGCTTCACAGCACACACTCCAGAAAATCAAGCTCTTCTTGAGATAAGGCCACAGCCGGCTTATTCACAAACAGCTTCGCACATTTTGCAATAGCGTTCGCCTCAATAATTTCCCTTGTAAACTGGTTACGACTGCTGCCCAAGATGACACACTTGTAAAAATTGGAGTGCATCCACACGTCTTAAAATGCATTACAACGCCCAAAGCCTATTCACGCTCAAACTGAGCTGCGCTAAAGCAATATCATTGCACTACAGAACATCGCCGCGTCGCTTCTTGTAAACAATTCTCCTTGCCGCTGAATCGCTCTTTCCTGCGTTGAAACCACTTTCAATGCAGCGCGTTTGAAACGCGTCTGTCCGTTTGCGCTGCCTATGCACCGCCTAAAGACAGCGCGTTCAAAACGCGTTTGCGCTGCATTGAAGTCGATGGCAAGTCAAGTTCAAGCAACGTTTCTGAATGCGGGGGTCAGACCCTGCAAACCAACCAGTGGGAAGCCCGGGCCAGCTTTCGATAAGAGGCATGTTCACGCAGCTTTCTTAAGTTAACATAAAAAAAGCCCCCATATTCAGAAATGCTACGTGTCTTGAACTTGACTTGAAACCACCCTCACTGCAGCGCGTTTAAAACTCGTCTGTGCGTTTGTGCTGCCTTGGCACGGCCTGAGGACAGAGCGTTCGAAAGGCGTTTGTGCTGCGTTTGAGTCAGTGGCAAGTCAAGATCAAGTCAAGCAGCGTTTCTGTGAATACCGGGATAAGGGGCGCGTCCACAATGCGCGTCTTATCTATCTATCTATCTATCAATCGATCAATCTATTTATCTATCTATCGATAAATCTATCTATCTATCGATCCATCTATCTATCGATTGATATATCTATCTATCGATCTATCGATCGATCTATCTATCTGTTGATCTATCTATCTATCTATCTATCTATCTATCTAACTATCTATCTATCTAGCCACTTACAACTTTTAGCTCTCCGGGCCGTTTCGATATGGTATTGATGCCAAACTTGGGCACGTTTATAAGTTGTCTATTTAGGGAGTTCAGTTTTTCCGCATTCTTCTTTCTAAATTAGTAGTAAGGGAACGAGGAGTCCCAGAAAAACTACTGCGCTTCGGTATCCCCAACACAGTGGAGGAATTAACGGAAGGGCATTTAACGACCCAAGGAGAAAGGCTCTCACGAACCAAAGCAGGCCTGCACATACTCAACCATCTCGGACGACGCACTATAGTTGCACGCTCAACAACAAGGTTTTCCTGCCAGCGACACCTCGTGCAGACATTATAATTAAACCCCTGCCCAAAAATATGCTCTCAGGAATACATGACGAGAGACGAAAGGCAAGAGCAGAAAACCTCGCAAAACAATTTCAGTATCGCCCAAACGTACAACACATGCGCGGTGACCGGCAGTGGGGAACTTATCACGGCAGCCCCCGTAAAAACGGCCTCAGCTTTAGAGGCAGAAGAAGCCGCCATCGCACTGGTCACCTCAATTCCGGCTACCAATTCCATCCTGAGTGATTCGAAAAGAGCACTCATGAATTTTATGGTGGGCTGTGTTGGGCCGATCGTGGCCAACATTATCAAAAATAAAAAACGAGACAATAAAATACAACTTATATGGGTGCCCACTCACGCGGGGAATCCAGCGAATGAGGCGGCCCACCACGTAGCCCAAGGTTTAATCGACCAGGACGTGGACCCCTCCACCCTGGACTTCCCGCAGGAAGGGATCACCACGTATAACGAAATTACAGCGTATTACCGAGGGAACCGCAAGACATACGCGGCCCCTCAAGCAGATATTTCAGGGCATATGTCAAGGAAAGGCCACGGTCTGGAGGAAAATCCAAACAGATTCTTTGCCCAGCCTTCATCGGCTGTCTAAAATTTGCCCAGAAGAGATTACACCAAACTGTCGACATTGCAGCTGCGTAAAAGCTACCCAAATGCGAGGATAACCGCACACCAAGAACAATACTGCCAGCTTCCTCACACGAGGCGTGGGAGTCGCTCCTGTCGTCAGCTGACTACCGTCTTCAAGCAGAAGTGGTTAACTGGGCCGAAACGGTCTTGGCAAGCTTTTGGCCACCACCCTTCGAACCACCGGCAAATTAAGTTTACCGACCTTGCTATGCCATCAATACAGTCGTTTCTCTCTCTCATACCAAACTTGGTATGCCATAACATGACTGCATGACGAACATAAGTGCCTAGTTATAACATAAAAATCATGACATGTATGTCATGATTTACATGTCATGGCTTTGATGCTCTTGCGGTGGTTTCTTTCACATGATATGTTGCAAACTGGCAAGGTATGACATGACTGCATAACGGACATAAGTGACAGACCCTGACATGGAAATTATGACATGCGTTTCATTATTTTCATGTTATGACAAGTCATGACCACACTCCACGCTTATGGTGCGCTCGCGGCCGTTTCGCTGGCTTCGCTACTACCAAATTTGGTATTACGGGACGTGAATAGATGACGAAGGTATGTGACTGATGCAAACATGATAATCATCAGTGCAGGTGCGTGTTATGTAACATAACAACTAGACTATATGCCACGCTCATAATGCGCTCGCGGCCGTTTCGCTAGCGTCACATATACCAAGTTTGATAATACTGAACGTGAATGAATGACGAATGTATGAGACTGGCGCATACGCGGTAATCATGAGATGCATGTCATGTAACAACATGACTACATGCTTCGCTCATGATGCGTTCGTGGCCGTTTCGCTAGCTTCACTTCTACCAAATTTGGTATTACGTGACGCAAACGGACGACATGGGCAAAGGACACATCCAAGAGAGAGAGAGAGATAAAGATACAAGGAAAGGCAGGGAGGTTAACCAGACGCACATCCGGTTTGCTACCCTGCACTGGGGAAGGGATAAAGGGGAGAAAAGAGGTGGCACAAAGATGAGAAGGTACACACAATCACGAGCACACTCGGTGAGCACACACAGTTCACAGGCGGTCGCTCAGGTTTGTTGACTTCAGGTAAAGAAGCAGTGCTTTAGTTGCTTTCTGCGCAACTGAGGCAGATGCCCAAGGTCCTAGTATCTTCCGCACACAAAATGGTCCGGGGTCAAGTCGATTCAAAACCATCCGTAGCTGGCATCGCTGTGTGTCGTAGCAAGCGCAGCTGCAGAGGACGTGTTCGATGGTTTCTTCATCTCCGCAGCAGTCGCATGTAGGAGTGTCTGCCATACCAATGCGAAAGGAGTACACCTTTGTGAATGCAACACCCAACCAAAGGCGGCATAACAGTGTCGCATCGGAGCGGGAAAGTTGTGATGGTAGTTTTAGCTTTAGCGAAGGATCCACTTCATAAAATTGACACCTTTGGAAGCTGGTAGACGACCAGAACGTGCGTGTGAGATCTCGAGCCAGCAGGTAAAGTTGTCTTGCTGCATCATTCCTTGATAGAGGAATCGGAACTACACGGGTTTCTTCATGGGCTGAGCGGGCTGCATCATCGGCTAGTTCATTTCCGGTAATACCGATATGTCCGGGCAGCCATTGATATATAATATCATGCCCTCGTGCTAGAGCTTCATGATGGCAATGTCTTATTTCTTGTACCAGTTGGTCATGGCTCCTCCTACGCATGGCAGACTGCAAACTCTGAAGCGCTGCCTTTGAATCACAGAATATGACCCATTTTCCTGGACGTTCTTGAACGAGATATTGTAAAGCAGCCCTTATAGCAGCAAGCTCTGATGCCGTAGATGTAGTCATATGTGACAACTTAAATTTGATTGTCATTTCTGCAGCCGGAATTACAGCGGCACTTGATGAGCTGCTGGATGAGACGGACCCATCAGTGTATATCTGCGTTCGGTCTAAGTACAACTCATGTAATAATAGCAGTGTTGCTTGCTTCAATGCTACTCTGGAGTGACTGCTTTTCTTTTTGATTCCCGGAATTTCTAGACGTACTTGCGGCTGGTCGAGGCACCACATCCAAACATGATACGCATCACATGCGTGTCATGTAACAACATGACGACATGACACACTCATGATGCGCTGCAGCCGTTTTGCTAGCTTCACATATATATGCAAAATTTAGTGCAAAATTCGGTATTACGTCACGTCAATGGAAGACGAAGGTATGTGACTGGCGCAAACATCATAATCATGACATGCGGGTCATGTAACGACATCACTATACGACACACTCAATGCGCCAATAAACTTCGACCTGACCCGGCATGCGTGCTTGCCGGCGTTCGTTTCGTCGCGTCACGCCGGCGATGCCACGCCAGGCGTTGATCTGCCTGCAATATACTTGCAGGCGCGTGCCACTTTGCGTTGCTTTGACGCATGCGCTTTTGAGCACGCCCGGCGTCCCTCCATAATGAAAAGAGGCAGGTGCTGTGCTGTCTGGGTAGAGCTGGGTAACGTCATGGGTGCGAAATGCAGCATGTTGCACTTCGCACAGTATGCACGTTAAGCATATGCTCTGGGAGTGTGGGTCGCTTGGCCGTGGTATTTCCCGGAAACGGTTTACAGGGATGATAAAATCTCACAACCATATCCTCCAAGTCCTGGCTGTCCAGTACGCCCATGACATGGCTACTCATGACATAACCCACCCACCCATCCATCAATCCATCCATCCATCCATCCACCCTATCCATCTATCCACCGAGAACCAACATAGCGGCCCGTCAAGTATGACGGCCTTTTTAGTCAGTTGTAAGCAACCATGATCAAAGTCATCATCACCCTAAAACACGGGTACGCGCGCACATGAAGGTTCCCTAGTTTGACAAAGGTATCGAGGCACTCTAGTTCAACATGGAATTTGACAGTTTGACATATGGTCTCTAGATAAAACTTGTTTTATCTAGGGACTTTAGTTTGACACGCGATTCCGTGGTCTGTAAAACTTTGATCGCCACTGTACGTTGCTATGTGGTGTTAAACTCAAAGCAACATTAAATTTAAAGCATACCGGGCCTCTTAAATGTCCAGTTATAAATAATACCTTTTTTTATGTTGTAAAGGGGGGAAAAGCTAAAGAACACCATGTGGTGGAAATTTCTGGAGCCCTCCACAACGGCGTCTCTCATAATCATATAGCGGTTTTGGGACGCTAAACCCCACAAATTAAAGGGGGAGAAAGGAGTAACGTAGATAATCAATTACATGCAGACCATGCAGCCAAATTGGTCACAGTCTTTATCTCCCAACCTTCGCATATACTGAGGCCCGCCCCCTTTAATTTGCGCTGTCCACGAAAGAAATGATGTACGCACTTATGTTCCCAAGAGAAATGGCCCACTTTCATCGAACCAGCCCGCATAAGAAATAAACGACTGCGTCATCAGTGCATCCGCCTGAGCCACCACGCTGTTCGAAAAAAGATTCCAGTTGTGCGGCATTTTTTCCCAGCAGCCTTTTACGTTAACACACACCAAAACAAAGTTTTCGTATGGAGGTTTTAACTGAGACCGCTTATGGATGTCCCGTAGTAGAATGCATAGTTCTAAAACGCCCACAATTTATTCTAAACGCAGTTATGATCTATAATAAAAATGTTTCGGAGTAATGGCAGCTTTTTTTATTCTCATGATTTGAATGAAGGTTTCTCATAATAGCCATAATAATTTACCATATTACTGAAATAACGAAATAGGAAGCGCGGCGCATTATATAAGATGTGCTCGCGCGCTTGCACTGACAGCGAAATGGTTTTGCTTTGAAGCGTGCATTAAGCTTGGTCAGGGTAAAATTAATGCAATGAGCTGTCCAGCAGTCCATGGAGGCTATAGAGAGAGAAGGTCTCTGGCACCTGCCTGTTTACGGCCTAAGCTGGACCACATACATGTTGGATCTTGTAACCACTCACTGATCTGGTGCATTGCTTTACGTGCGCCAACAGTGTCGTATCTGCTAACATATTATAATTGTTACTTTGTTAGTATTATTACAAACGAATCGTGATGTTTACTAGCTTTCTTCACGAGATTTCAGTACCATATGTCAGAAAAAATGTGTTTCAGTGTTTCCTCTGCACTACCCGTCATGTGCACGCCGACAAAATGGACGAGCTGCAAAGCTTGCACGCCATAAAAACATTCATAATGGCGGCGAGTGAACCTCTCACTTATTTCACGTGTAGCGTTTCACGGTGAAACACAGGCAGCAGGGAAACAGCACATGGTTCAAATTTCAATCAAGCAAGCTTCAGCAAAATTATCCAAACCAGCAGAGATATAATTAGGCGTTGGACTTGAGATTCAAGTAATAACTCACCTAAGTAGAAAGCAGTCCGTCACCGCAATAAACAGCAGCGTTCTGAACGACCAAAAAAGGAGGGGATAGAGAAGAAGATGAAGGAGGAGGAGGACGACGTTAATATTTTGTGAGCACGCACACTCGAAATAGTCCAACATTCTTAGACCGCAGTCATACCGCGTCACGCGAGTCGTGAGATTTTCGTTATGACTTCAATTCATTTATTCATTTCAATTCTATCACATACGACAAAACATAGGCTGTGTTGCAATTCTCAGACAGCACGTAGACAGTCTACGCAGACTGCTTACAAGACAGCACCAAGCCCATGCTGCCCGAGAAATGGAACACGTCTGGACAGCTTTTACGCGACGACGCGCCACCTCACGTCGAGAAGAAAAAGCTAAAATAAACAAACGTAACAGTTGTAGTTTCTGGCTTCTTTCGTGTTGACATCAAAAACAAATAAACGTTACTCGCATTGAGCGTGTGGGGGAGCATCTGCTTGTGTTCATACGACCATTCCGGCGAGATAAGATCTATCTGAACGATTCGCTGAGCCGCCATCTTGTTTAGACAGCAAAGTAGCCTGCATCCACGGAGGAAGGAAAGGTAGGAGAGGCCCTAACATCACCCGTTGTGAAGCCGCGATGAAGCCGGAAGCCGGCCATATTGACTGGGCGAATTCTCCTCTCTTGTTTACATATGAATTCGAAGCGGAAGGCGCGACTCCCTT
Organism: Rhipicephalus microplus; assembly: GCF_043290135.1. Taxonomy (NCBI): domain Eukaryota; kingdom Metazoa; phylum Arthropoda; class Arachnida; order Ixodida; family Ixodidae; genus Rhipicephalus; species Rhipicephalus microplus. The sequence goes on along the minus strand of NC_134703.1, from coordinate 12,015,790 downwards.
TCTGTCTCAAAAAGCACGTGGCCTGCGCACCGCGTGTGCCGGTGCTATCCGAAACCAATGGAACGGATTTCAACACGCTGTCCTGCCGCGATACGGTTGACGAAATCTCTGCGTATGGCTGTTGTACTCTTGCACTGTCGGCGTTTACGATAAACATGGCAAGTTTCACGTTAAGCTTTTTTTTTATTTGATGTGTTCTTTGCGAAAATAAAGATGATAGTTCGGACATTGCCGCGTGACGAACCAGGCACCGTAATTTGTACAGCTTTTTTCAGATCACTTTTTCTCCCTTTTGCGCTTCTTTTTAGGCTTTATGAAATTTTCGGTCAGGCTGTTGGCTAGACACAACGATAAAAAGCGAGCATCTTAAGCAAAGCAGAACAGGAACTTTAATGCGCAGAAGCATGTGGTAACTGTACAAGAACATGAAAAGCAAAATTAGATTACAGCCTTAATAAGGGCCTGTGGACCGCAAATGCATCGTCCGTTGTCATAAGAAGCAACACCGCATAACTGTCACTAACCTGCAAGGCATTCATTGAACGAATTCTTGAGCGCAGTCGTTATCTTCTATGATGGCTTTTCAGCATAATTTTGACGGACGCTGCGAATTCGGAGCACGTATGCGCGCGCTCGTTCCGTGGTTTCTAGTTCAGACACCTGGTTACAACCACCACCGGAGGAAAATCGCGTAGCTAACAATGCGGCACAAAGAATGGATGCTGTCGAACACCTGCTGTACGCCACGGTTATGTGCGAGGCCCATGCAAACGTGCACACCACCGCTCGACCACCTGAACGGTGCCGCACCGCACTACATCAACAATAACAAAACGCCGCCATTGTGCCCAGTGAATATGGCCGCTGTGACGTAATTTCCGCCACATTTTATGCCCTGTGCCAACACCACCTAGAACTAGGACCACCTAGTTCTAGATGGTGTTGCCTGTGCCGGCTGGGCATGCCCTCTCCTACCTTTCCTTCCTCCGTACCTGCATCGTATTTGTCTACGATGCGGTCTTTTTGGAGCTGTCCATTTTGCCGGCTACGTGACATTTGGAATGGGACTTAAGATGGCCGCCGTCCATTTAGCTGTCTATTTAGCTGTCAACGGTGAATATTGGAACACACCCATAGGCATGGCCACCGGGTGGTAGGGCAGATGGCGTGGCCTCCCCCTTAGTCATAGAGTTTATTAGAATAATACCTAGAGAGGAACATGGCACTGCGATCATGTACCTGCATGGGAATAATGGGAAGTAAGGGTTTCTAATTGGATAGGGTAGCCAGCGAACTGTCTACAGACCTTTCTATACAGTTTCAGTTTCATTCTTCGTGCAGCGCGGGTAGTCGGGTGTGGTTAAAAATGCTGACGACCACTAGATCTCCTGATTTGCTGCGACGTTGGAGCTTTACGAGTCGTATTTGACAGCTTAAACAAAGCGTCGTCCACTCACCGCTGCGCCTAGATGTAGCGTCTCATGCCAGTGTAGGATACTACCTCGAGTTCATGTTTTTCATGAGCGCGTCTTGCCTAAACTCGTCTTAAATCGACTGCAAAGCAATGACGAAGCTAAGTAGACGCATCGTCACGCTCCGCTGACTCGACTTCACAACAAAACCAGAGGAGCGTTGGGGGCAGACAACTGGGACAGACGCACCTAGCGTTGCAGAAGACAAAACGATAAGTGTTTCTCACTTATTACTGAACTGTTATTTCCATAAGTAGACAATGCATACTTTCGAGAAAAAAACAAGCATGTTTGTTTTCAAGTGTTGTAAAACATTATTCATTAAATCTTAATGCCCAATCAGGAATGCAAAGACAAAGCGATGCATACCCTGATGCACGACCAACTCTACACCTCACCAAGGAGGATAAAAAGATTTTTTTTTTAAATCCTCCTTGCTCCTGGCCTGCTCAAAGAGCCCCTCTCCAGCGCCCACGTTCTAGTTCATACACTCTGCCGCTAGGGCCGTAACCTACGAGTGGTGTGGCGTCAGTCAGCTCCCTGGCGTCACCTTCCCTACTTGTGGTCAAATTTTGACCAACAAAGCACTCATATTGCGTATTTATTGTGCACAATTTAAAATTATTCAAAAAACAACATACTAAAAGTCATTCAATTTTTTTTTGCAATCAAATGGCGTGACAACGCATAGGCTGTCCTACACCATGTAAATCTACGCGTTCCCACGTTTGTAAACCAGTGTGCTATAAATACTTAAGCGCACTCAACAGCTTACTTGGCCAGCAATCTAAGGGACGAAATAGTCCCATATGGGCAGACAGTTTACCACATAATGCAGGTATTCTTATTCCAGAGCCGTCAAAACAACCGTAAAGTAGCAGACGATGAATGGATGGATATGACTGTACCCTTTAGATCGGGCGGTGGCTAGCGCCACCAAGCCGTAGTACTTAATGAACGAAAAACCAGATTTTCTTTCTTTAAAAAGTGAGTTTGAGGATTCGTACTTTGCAGTGAATGGTTTAATTTTCACTCGTGCCTTGACTTTAGCCACCAATCAAATAACCTCCTTCTAGTTAAGTCTACCCGCTTAAAGTCTATTTTGCCCTCCCGGTCCCTAAACCCCAATGCTTTGAAAAACTCTGCGCCATCATCCTGAACTATAAGGTGAAGCCCTTTACAGAACATTATCAAGTGTTCGGCAGTTTCTTCTTCCTCTCCACACGCACTGCATACTGTGTCTACCCCTTCGTATTTGGCCCGATATGTCTTGGTTCGCAGTACTCCCGTCCTGGCCTCAAACAGTAGAGAACTACCCCGAGTATTATCATAGATCCTTTCCTTGGCAATTTCCTGCTTAAAAGTTCGATAGATCTCTAGTGCGGACTTCTTAATCATGCCCATTCTCCACATGTTGGTTTCCGTTTCTTTCAATTTCTTATTAACCAATAGTTCTTTTTGGTTTGGCCACCCGCTGTTTTCTAAGTATTTTCCAGTCAACTTCCTGGTTCGCTTCCTCCATTTTGTATCGACATTCTTCATGTACAAGTAGCTGAAAACCTTCCTAGCCCAACGCTCCTCCCCCATTTCTCTCAATCACTTCTCAAATTTTATCTTGCTGCTAGCTTTCCTACCCTCAAAAGATGTCCATCCCATATCACCTTGTACTCCCTGATTTGGTGTATTCCCGTGAGCTCCTAAAGCAAGCCTACATATTCTACGTTGCTTAATTTCTAATCTTGCTTGAACTTCTGATCTCATGCACAAAACCGCATTGCCGAACGTCAGCCCAGGAACCATGACCCCTTTCCATATTCCTCTCACAACATCATACCTATTGTAATTCCACAGTACCCTATTTTTCATCACTGCTGCATTCCTGTTACCTTTAGTCGTCACGTATATTTCGTGTTCCCTCAGGTACTCGGTCCCATTGCTTATCCATACGCCCAGATATTTGTATTTATCTGTTATCTCTAGCATGACCTCCTGTATTTTGAGCTCACTACCTTCGTTGTCATTGAAAATCATGACTGCTGATTTTTCCTTACTGAATCTAAAATCTAACCTTTCTCCCTCATTACTGCAGATGTCCATCAATCTCTGCAAATCTTTCTTGTTGTTGGCCATTAGCACTATATCATCTGCGTACATTAATGCTGGTAGTGCCTGATCAATAAGTTTTCTTTGTTTGACTAAAGAGAGGTTGAAGCCCAGTCCACTTCCCTCTAATTTTGCCTCTAATCCTTGTAGGTACATCATGAATAATAAGGGTGACAGGGGCACCACTGCCTAAGCTCCCGTTTTACCTCTGCAGGCTTGGATACCTGCTTTTCCCACTTTATAACTACCTTGTTACCTTTATAGATACCCTTTAAAATTTTTAGTGACTGCATGTTCCACGCCTAGTGTGTCCAGTATTCCCCACAATTCCTCTTGAACCACGCTATCGTACGATCCCTTGATATTCGAAAATGCTAGTCACAGGGGCCTGTGTTCCTTTTCTGCTATTTCGATGCACTGCGTCAATGAGAACAGATTGTCTTCCAACCTCCTGTGTTTCTGAAACCCATTCTGCAGTTCCCCCAGCACCCCCTCATCATCTATCCATGCATGCAGTCTTTCCTTTATAATCTGCATCGCCAGCCTGTAGAACACTGATGTCACTGTTATAGGACGGTAGTTGTTTATGTCAGCTTTGTCCCCCTTTCCTTTATAGATCATGCTCATCCTGCTAAGTTTCCATCCATCGGGAACCTCACCATCGATTATTGTTTTGCTCACTGCCTCTCTCAAAGCCTGCTTAGACTTCGGACCTAATGTCTTTATCAGCCTAATTGGAATGCCATCTGGGCCTGTTGATGTACTACTAGGAACCCTTTTCTCAGCCTTTTCCCACTCTCGTTGTGAAAATGGAGCCATTTCACCACTTGATTCGTCCTTGTCTATTGTGGTGCATAAAGTACTTCTTTGTTAAAATTTTTCTGTCACCCTTGTTCTTATATGTTCAATAGCTTCGCCCCTTCTAGCCTAGCACCTTGGGCTGTAGTTATAAAACTCTGCTCTAGGCTCGTCTCATTTCTTGAAGAGTTCAGATGGTTCCAAAATTTCGCAGCTGCCTTTCTATCTTTTTTATGTACTTCTGCCAGGCATTGAGCTCCCTTCCTTCTAATCTTTTCATTGATCAGAAGGGATGCATCCCTTCTACAGCTTAGAAAGGTTGCCCATTTTCTTTCAACATCATCTGTCGGTTCACCCCGCTGCTTAGCATGTCTGTGTTCCCTAGAGGCTTCCTGACGTTTTGCTATGGCTCTCTTAACTTCCTCATCCCACCAACTTTTGGGTTTGTGTCTTCTTTTCCGGGGTGACTTGTCACGCGTCTTAGCAGGCTCTAGCTCAAAGTCTAATTAGATTCGTGTATGTCCACACTGTCTTATTATCCTCCGTGATTACTTTCTCAATTTGTTTAGTGGCTATTTCAAATGCCTTTCTGGATAAAAATGTTCCTGTAGTTGCTCATCTTGTCCCCTTCCCACTTTCACTGCTCTTCCCAAACTTAGCTTGATACGTTTGTTATCAGTACCCAAACTTCTGGAGCCACTTTCATCAATGTGCATTCCCCCGAGATTATCATACATCCTATGTGACATCAGTGCGTAATCTATCGTCGACTGCAGCCTTCCTACCTCCCATGTTATTGGCCCTTCACACTTATCTGTACTGTTGCAAATGATTAAATCAAGCCTTTCACACATATCCATGATCATTTTGCCTGTCGGGTCGGTATACCCATCTATATCTTCTATGTGCGCATTCATATCTCCTAGTATAATTATCTCGCACTCTCTTCCTAACTCCTGAATGTCCTTTTATATACACTCTACCATTGCCTGGTTTTCTTCTCTAGCCTTCGCTCCCGTCCACAAGTACACGAAACCAAGGAGTGTCATTTGACCTGCCACTTTCCCCTTTTGCCATAAATGTTCTTTGCACTCCTGCTTGACCCTTTGCCAGTCTGTACTTTTATGAATGAATGCCCCAATACCACCCCCCTTTTTGCTGCCTTCTGTTCTATTACAATATTCCCACGCGTAGTCCTGATTGTTCGGAGGTTGTTCCATGTCCCTGAGACGTGTTTCTACAAAACCGTATATCATCGGCCTCTCTTCCCTTAGCTGTTCTTCTATCTCTTCCCACTTCAGTCTGTTCCTACCACCCTGCATGTTAATATACCCTATGTCTGAACTGGCTCGGCGCTCGTGGCTACGTCTATTTATGCCCCGGACTCTACCTATCTTAGAGATTGGTGCCACTTTGGAATCGTATCTGTCCATACCACCTGTCGAAGAGTCTCCCTGCTTGTTTTCCTCGTTACTAGCTATCCTGCACCCCGAAGGGCTCGCTTGCCCCCCAAAAAGCTACCGCGCGTCCTGCAAGTCGCCAACCCACCTCATGACTTAGCCGCCCATCGAAGTGAATTCTGTCTCGTTGAAAACCACCCCACCTATGCACCTCTCTGTTTATTTCCACCACCTCAAAGCCTTTCTCTCGACTCATTCGCCATATCTCTTGATTTGCGTTGACAACCGCTCTTTGCAGGTTAGCAGACGAACAGGTTATAAATAACGCCACCAATGGTGAGCGGTTGAACGAGAGTGAACCTTGCTATCTGAGCAGGTCAAGAGTACAGTAGGTTGTGCCCAAATGGTTGAATTTGCCCAGGTTTCATTCTTGCCGCCTGTTAACGAACACTTTTTGCAATAAAGTTCGCGTACAAATAATTGGTGTAAGTTTCAAATAAATCTAAGTTCATATCATTTTGTTCTACAGTCAGAAAAGAAGCATCGCGAATATCAAAAAACGTAATCCATTCGAAGCGGATTCGAAGCCTGTACAAGCGCCGCTGAAAGGGCCCGCGGTAGAGTGTACTATAATAGAACTTCTAGTGCACTCTACCCGCTGGCCGCGTAGCGCCAGACCAACGCCTCCTAGATTTCTCGTTCCTGCCGGATGAGCGCGAAACGCCAGTCATTTATGGTAGCGCTGCCTACGTAGGAATAAGGGTCTTTGTACTTACCCTTTGAGATTGGCAATTTTAGCGTTTGCTACTAATTTTAGAGGATGTTTTGTATTTAAAAAGTTGCTTGCATGATGACGGAGTCACTTACGTATGGGTTATTATAATTACGTTTACGCCTTTTCAAAAGTTTTTACGTTATTTTTGTTGCATATAAGGTTCAAAAACTTAAAAGCTTATTTGAAGACGGCCGCTTCCGCTGCCACCGACACCCCTACTTGAGTAGCGCCACCACCGTAGTTCCGACGACCGCCGCTTCCCAAGTGACCGCCGATAATCCGGTAGGCACGGGAAATCTAGGAGGTGTTGGCACAGAGAAAGAAGAAGACCCTTTTTTTTTTATTTCTCTATGGTGTTGGGCAGACACCTTTTAGCACGGAGGTCCGTGCCCTTTAGGTATTGTTGTGTGAAACTTTATGTTACAAAGAAGTGTGGCAGCTTGGGCTAGTTGGTATGAGATGACGATAGTTGTAGCGCGAGAACAGAACAGAAAGGCGTGCCCTTGTTGAGATTGCCCACATGCGTGTGCAACTGAAGCAAAAAACACCTTAAATATGCTAAACATGTTACATAGCGTTTGCCTAGAAATACCAACGCCCTCCATAGAAATGTTTTATCACGACAACAGCCCCTTCAAAGCTAAATTTAGAATAAAACAAACTGCCCAGTTTCGGTTTCGTTACCATCAATTCGCAAGGCGTCGCTCGCGTCGGTTCATCGTTCGCGAACTTCTTTGTAATGCGCTCGATTGGAGATGCCGGGTTGTGTTTTTTTTAGAATAGCGTAATAGTACACCTTTTCGGCCGAGCCCTAATGAACTACTGTTCCAGTTGCACCGGTCTTTTTATTAAAGTGGGTTAGCTCGATCGGTGATCTATCGTAGGGAAGGGATGCAGTTGGCGAGCTCTCCTCTCTTCCCGAGGGACGTTCTAAATGGAACCGTATTGTGAAAGTGGTGCGGTAAGGGAAGTGTATGCATTCCAGATATGATGCGTTAGGAGGATCGACGCGGAGTTCCTACGGTAGCTCGTACTACCCGAACTTTTCTGGGCTTTTTCGATGTGAAGGATGCAGCAGCCGCACCTTGAAAATGCGAGCACGACAGCGAATGCCACTACCTCCAACAAGGTGTTGGACGTGAGTGCTACCGCTTTCTTTTGTTCAGCCGACGCGCTTCTCATGTTCGGTCGTTTATTTTCGTTTGTGCATGTGTGCACGTACGTGCACTTAAGTAACCTTCGAGCGGTGCTTTTACGCAACGAGATTAGCGTAGCAGGACGAGACGCGGACAAACGCAGTTTTGACAGCTAGCAAGGCTGACACTGGAAGCGTACCGACGTGTCCGTCACACAGTTTGTCAGCTTGCGCACTGCGCCCATGCAACCGTCTGCCTGAATCGTTGCAGGAGCAGAGTGCGAGCATATTCGAAGAGCTTGTGGACGACGTCATACTGGGAGCCTGCTTCGAGCTTCACCGTTCTGTCAACTTGGGCATCCTATTTTTGGACGAAGCCACAGATGAGTGAGCCAGTGTTCATTGTTGATCGTTACAAACCGTTGCTATCAGTCTCTCTCAACGATGACGTGTGTGTTATCAGCTGCACCAATCTCATACTCGATCCCCCCCCTTTCTTTTTCTTTTTGCAGCGAAAAGAAATACGGTACGTACTCTGTGCGGTCAACAACGCTGTCCACAGCTGTGATAGCAGTCAAGGAGATGCCTGAGCCATTGCGCGTTTTTTTTTTCTTTGCAGAAATAGTGGATGAAGTAGGCTTGGATGTTTTTGGTCAAGTTCCTCTGAAGAAGCAGTTCGAATGCGTGTGTCCAAACTGTCAAAGAAATTTAGCTGCGTCGCGCTTTGCGCCACATCTAGAAAAATGTATGGGTATGGGAAGAAACAGCTCAAGGATCGCGAGCAAGAGGTGAGAATATGCCCCTGTGTGAGAATGGATTTCCCGGGCATGACTAAACAACTGAAGAACTTTCACTAGAGACCAAACCTTATGAGACTTGACCTAAAAGTCCAGCACAAAAAAAAAAACGAGGCACAGGAAAACAGGGTTGATTTGATTGATTTGATTTGTGGAGTTTAACGTCCCAAAACCACCATATGATTATGAGAGACGCCATAGTGGAAGGCTCCGGAAATTTTGACCACCTGGGGTTCTTTAACGTGCACCCAAATCTGAGTACACGGGCCTACAACATTTCCGCCTCCATCAGGAAAACAGGGTAGAACGTGTTCTATCCTGTCTAGAGCGTTGTATGCTGTCTACTCTTTTTCCTCTGCCTTGTCGGTTTCTTTTTGTTTTTGTTTTTCACTCAACTTTTATATTTATACATGCACTAACTCACCCAACAAGACATTTAATTAACTTATGAGACTTGTGTGTGTATATGGCTGCTCTGACACTTGGTTCGTCTACAGGATCGCAAACACTGGTAGAGCAGAAAGTGATGTAGACGATTATGACAATGACAGTGACTGGAACTACCTGTCTGATCGAAAACGTGAGTAGCGAAATTCTACCTTTATCTAATGTTACAAAATCAGAGTCTGTTGTGCACTTGAAGTTTCATCAACAGTAGCTTTCTTCGCAATCTTCTTTTCACATCAGCAACAGCTATTTATTCATGCCACGTGAAAATTTATTTTGGCTCATGGTGCAGTTGTGCAACTTCACTTGAATAAAGTGATATGCCCAGCTAACCCAAATTTATTTATGAAAAAGAGTGGTACTAACTATATATAAGGCATAGCATTACTATCCATTTAAATTGAAAATCTAGCCTATGTTTATGGCATTATTTAGACCTGCCTCTTCTCCTTTGCCGATAACTTAACAATAAAATAATTCAATCAGTGTATTTGCCTCAGGTGTTTTTCCTGTAATCATTAAGCAGGATTTTCCTAATATTTGATGTTTCTGGCTGCATAAGATGTTTATTGTTACACTTTTAGTGGCACACATTTTTGAACGAACCTTAAGATCTCTGCTACATAGACAGTTGTTTCTTGTAAAGCAACATTTCAATGATTTCACAGTGCAGCTTGTCAAGCAGGTATTATACAGGTTGATTGCATTTTAATCATTTCTGTGGGACACAAATAACTTGTGTCAAGTCTTTTTACTAGATCTGCTTCAAATCGAAGAACAACTGGTATTAACACAACAGCTGTGGCATAATAGCTGTGGCATAAATACAAATTGTTTATGATTTGGTGGTTAACTTGAAGAACTGCATACAGTTTCAAAATATTACAAGTTCTTTAAACATACGTGTGAGACTACCCCTCAAGCCCTTTTGCATTTCCGTTTTGAAGCAAAGGCACTTCACCTTCTTTTTACCTTCAGCAGCCAAGAAAAGGAAAGATAAAAACTGCCCACGAAGAATTAAAGGAAAGCCTAAAAATGGTAAGGTTTCTTTATAATTATTATTTTAATGTTGTTGAGTTTATGCATCAGTGTACTAATCGACATGATTGAGAGATGTACTTGCTGTTGCAATCTCTCTATCATGAACCATCGTGGCAAAATCACAGTCAGTCACACAATTTTGCCCTTTATTCTTTTATCGTTTTAAGTAAGAATGCTTGGCATGTTTCCACTCTGTTCTTTCAAATGCAGCACTGAACTTTTCTCTTTTCAGGAGAACAAGCAAGCACCAGCAGCACATCAGGAGAGACCTCAAATAGCATATCAACTTATGAAAGTCTTTCTATGGGTATTGAACTGCAACATATTTTTGTCTTGTTTTGTCTTTTGGGGTTTTTCATATGTACATGTGTGAGACCGACAGCACTGGTTGATGAATTTTATTTTTCGTTACAGAGGAAAGAAAGGCCTTGTTGACACAGGTAAGTTGTTTTGCTGATGCCTTAGCTGCTGTTTGCCTTAACCAAGATTCAAAAGGTTTGCCAAAGAAAACAATGCGACTGTATGATGACTCCACATTTTGATGAGCTACAGCTCTTTCAGGCGTACTGTAAACCTCCTTTTAAACAAATGCATATATTTCAAACACCAGATTTTAAATGCGATAGCATTTGAAAAGCTTTTGCCGTCTGCATAAGCATCATTGGTTGTAAACAAAAAATTTTGTGCATTACAGAAAAACTGATTAAGATGCAAATTAAATATATAATAAAATTTTCGTATCTAAGTGAGTATCAAACCGCTTGCGTGCGAAGCAGGTGTTCTACAGCACAGCCATGTGTCTGCATTAAAAATTAGGTTTAAACAACTTTCTCTGCTTGAAAATGCAGTGAAAATAATGTTGATGCTTTACAAACACGTGTCTGGTATACAGGCTTCACAATACAACATAAAGTATCGTAGTAATATTGCATCTTACAAGTGCACGTTGCCATTAGACCTTGGAGCATGTAATTATTATAACAACTTTACGATTTCTTTAAACCACAATGTTGTTACTCAACCATTACAAAAAGCACACATGTTACTGCGTGTATTCCCATACGACTACATAGTGGCTGGATAGCAAGTTTGAAAAGATTTAATGCGCATAATTGCTCGTGGTTGAAGTTATACTATCCATTACACAGAATGCAGCCACATGCGAAAGCGGCACTGACACAAGCCACTTTCAGCTTTATCAATTACATTCTACTAATCCACAATTTAAACTTCTCGAGTAAAATTATAAAATTAAAAAGTATGCACTAAGAGGTTGAAGTATGCACTAGGAACAGGATTTCGCTATCACGTTCAACTCTTAAAAGCAAAGCTTAAGGGTCCCTTCCCCGCCCTCTCCTTCTCTCTTTTTTCCCCCCACTGCAGCTTGTTTTCAGTTGTGGCTAACCTTGGAGCTTTGTGATATTGATTCAAGTATAAGTGCCACAAAGGGTCATTAATTTTTGTGCTTCAATCTATCATGGTTCTTAACTTATGGCTTCGTGTCATTTTTTGTCACATCACTGTATCAGAAAGCTAAGTAGCAATTGATCACTGCCTTACATTTCTTTGATGTTTTGAGCTGACACCCAACAGCTTTGCAATCTTGTTATTGATCAACTGGTGATTATTAAGTAGCAAATGCAATTGAAGCACTCTTGTAAAACATGCATGCATATCAGTTGTCTAATTTTCATGTGAATAGCCTTTAAATGGACAGTAAAGTCAAATAACAATCTATGCCAGAGTGAAAGCTCAATGTATGACAATGTCTAAAACGGCAATATCACCAACACCAGTGCCGAGAAATTAATGTAAATGCACGAGAACACATGCACCTTGAGTAGGTCATTCACAAAATGATCCCTATGACGTCAGACTTATCACCTACAAATAATCTCTGTAAATTGAGCTAGCTTCAATGAATTAAGAGCCGTCTGTGCATCAAGAGACGTTATAAAATGCCGCTTGTTCGTTTCTGTTTGATTCATGTAAAAAAAGAATCGCCTGACGTTACTTAGGGAATGGCACAAGTGGTTCAAAGGTTCGATTTTCACCTGGTTAAACTGGACAGGTTGTGCCATCTAGCAGGGCTCAGTTGAACAAAGCACGCCTACCATCTGGGAGGCCATGGCTAAAAATTGTGCATTGGTGGTTGAAGCTTCTGTGGCTCATGGTACTTTCGTTCTACTGCTACTAGTGTCAGCGGCTGCGCAGTAAAGCCAGGCAACATTGTGCTCTGCAACAATGATGTGAAACGGCCACTTTCGTACGAGGGATTTGAAGTGTGCTAACGCAATACGGACCACTAAAACATTATTTTATTTCAAAATAAGCACTTCCCTGGTGCAAAAGTAGCATTACCAGGTTTATGGGCTGCTATTTCAGCAATCACCGACTAAATATTTGCGTTTGGTGTCCCTTTACGTAGCACTTGAAGGGGGCCCTACAACATTTTTAAGCATGAAAAAAAAAAAATGCTGCTTATCAGAAGTCAAGGCTCCTGGGAACACACAAGCCAAAAATTAGCCTAGCATGCGGCGTGGAACTTATTTAATTCTCAAAATCGACCAAAAATCGCTCGTTCTTTTTTTCTACAAGTCCACGGCCATTCGCCTATCTGAGCACTGCGAGCAACAATACCGTGGCCGCCACATGCCCACGCGTTTGCTCGCTATCACACTGAAAGCAAACCACGCGTTCGAAGGAAAAATTTTTTTAAAAGTACTCAAGGTCACGATGCATGCTCATAAGAGACACGTTTTCTTGCCCCCTCGTCATTCCCCGCTCTGCATAGCTCAGCTTGCTGCTGCGTTAAGAGAGACAAAGTGCTGAACGCATGTGGAAACTCCTCATACTTGATAGATTCTATAAAATTTCACAGCTGCCAGTTCGCGAGGCAATAAGACGATTGCATGTTTACTGTTCGTTGTCTACAAGTTATTTACAAAAATAATTTTAATGGAATTAAGACAACTTTAGAGTTCATCCAACCAAAGGACCAAGCAGGGTTTCATACAGGCTACTCAGCAATATACTAGATAATTGTCAATCAGGTGACTCACAAACGTACAGAATACATACAATCAACTTCAGTACACACCCTTCATAGATTATGAGATGGCATTTGATTCGGTCAAGATACCAGCAGTCATGCAGGCACTGCGAAATGAGGGCATCAATGAAGCCTATATAAACACACTGGAAGAAATTTAGAGTGCATTCACAGCCACTATAGTCCTCCATAAAGATAGCGACTGAATCCCAATAAAAAAGGGTGCAAGGCAGGGATACGCTATCTTTCCAATGCTATTCACTGTGTCTTTACGGGGTGTTTTCAGCGCCCTGCATTGAGAAAAGTTAGGGATAAGAGTCAATTGAGAATTTCTTTGTAACGTGCGATTCGTTGAAGACATTGCATTGATGAGTAAATCTGCGGATGAATTACAGCTCATGATTATCGAACTGGACATGAAAAGTAGAAAACTAGGTCTGAAAAGTAATATGCATAAAACTAATGTGCTACAGTCTTGGCAGAGAACAGTGCTTTGTAATAGATGGCAAGACACTGGGAGTTGTAAAGGAACATGTCTACTTACATGTAAGAAGCTATAACATGTAGAGAATCAGACATGTTTTGAAGAATGGAGGAAGTGCCAAAGCTGTGAAGAGGAAACTTGGGATAGGCTGAAACCAGATGTATGCACTAAGGGGACAAGGAAAGTGGGGTAACTAGCAATATGGATAGGATAGTTAATGTAAGGAATTTTGATGAGATCTGCACTGTAGCCAGGATGACCGCGGCCATAATGTAAGCATTGGCAGTACCCCAGATGACATTCCACCAATAATGACAGAAGTCAGGAAAGCCTTGGAGAGTATGCTAAGAGGCGAAGCTGGTGGTGAGGATCAAGTAACATGAGATCTGCTGAAAGACGGAGGACAGATTGTGTTAGAAAAACTAGCCACCCTGTTTACGAAGTGTCTTGACGGGGAGGGTACCAGAATCTTGGAAGAATTACAGGCTGATCAGTTTGCTCCCCGTCGTATACAAGCAATATACAAAGGTAATTGCTCTCAGAATTAAGACAACACTAGAATCAATCAACCAAAGGATCAAGCAAGGTTTCGTACATGCCACTCAACAATCGACCATATTCGTATTATCAAATAGTGCTCAAAATACACCCAACCACTATACATAGACTTCATAGATTATGAGAAGGCATTCGATTCAGGAGAGATATCAGCAGTCCTGCAGACACTGCGGAATCAAGGCATCCATGAAACATACAAAAACATTCTGGAAAAACTCTACAGTGGATCAACTGCCACTATAGTGCTCCATAAAGAAAGCAACGGAATACCAATCAAGAAATCAAGAAGGGTGTAAGGCAGGGGGATACGATCTCCCCAACGCTATTCACTGTGTGCTTACAGGAGGTTTTCCGAGGCCTAGAATAGGAAGAGTTGAGGATACAAGTTAATGGATTGTACCTCAGTAACCTGTGCTTTGCCAATGACATTCCATTGCTGAGTAACTCGGGGGACGAATTGCAGTTCATGATTACGGAATTAGACAGGGAGAGCAGAAAGTCGTCTTAAAATTAATCCGCAGAAAACGAAAGTAATGTCCAAAAACCTCGGAAAAGAACAGCGCTTACAGCACTTCCGAGATAAGTAGCAGTGCACTTGACGTTGTAAAAGAGTATGTTTACTTAGGACCGGCAGTAAACGCGAGACTCGAGTAACTAGAAGAATAAGAATGAGGTGGATCACATTCGGCAAACATTTTCAGATCATGAATGATAGATTGCCACTACCCCTCAAGAGGAAGGTATATAACAGCTCCATCTTGCAGTACTTACCTGCGGAGCAGAAACCTGGAGGCTTACAAAGAGGGTTCAGGTTAAATTGAGGTCGACGCAGCGAGCAATGGAAAGGAAAATGATAGGTGTAACTCTAAGAAACAAGAAGAGAGCAGAGTGTATCAGGGAACAAACGGGTTTTAAGGATATCGTAGTTGAAGTCTAGAAGAAATGGACATTAGCCGGGTACGTAGCACGTAGGCAGCATAACCACTGGTCCTCAAGTGGTTAGTTATGCTGACTGGATATTTAAAGAAGGCAAATGCACGAGGGGGAAACAGAAAGTTAGGTGGGTAGATGAGATTAGGAAGCTTGCGGGTATTAAGTGGCAGCAGCAAACACAGGACTGCATTGACTGGCGGAACATGGGAGAGGCCTTTGTCCTGCAATGGGCATAGCCAGGCTGGTGATGATGTCTACTTAGAACAAGTAGTAACCGTGGAGCCGAACCATGAGAGCGATATAACTAGAAGAATAAGAATGTGGTGGAGCACATTTGGCAAACATTCTCATATCATGAATGGTAGTTAACCACTGTCTCTGTAAAGAAAAATATATAACAGCTACATCTTACTTGTACTTTCCTGTGGAGCAGAAACCTGGAGGTTTACAAAGAAGGTTAAACTTAAATTGAGGATGGCGCAGTGAGCAATGAAAACAAAAATGATAGGTGTAACTTTAACTTAAGAGACGGGAAGAGAACAGAGTATGTCAGGGAACAAACGTGGGTTGAAGGTATCATAGTTGAAATTGAGAAGAATTAGACATGGATTAGACGCGTAGCGTGTAGGCAAGATATCCGCTGGTCATTAAGGGTAACTGATTGCATTCCTAGAGAAGGCAAACGTGCCAGAGGGAGACAAAGTCAGGTGGGCTGATGAGAAAGTTCCGAGGTATAATGTGGCAGCAGAAAGCACAGGACCGAGTTGATTGGCAGAACATTAGAGAGGCCTTTGCGTTGCAGTGCACGTAGTTAGGCTGATGATGAATACAATTGCTTGGAAAAGTGTTACAGGGACCTTTTGTGGTTTGTAGAAGCAGCGTAAACTTCTGCACTTTTTTTCAACTATGTTTTAACTGCATTATGCCTATGGCTTGACCAGTAAGGTCATGTTGAGGAGCCACATTATCTCTCATTGTTCTTAGGTAGTAGCAGTAGTTTAATTCTTGTCAAGAACTTTTCTATTCAAGTTGCTGTTTGTATCTACTTTGTGAAATTTTATTGTGGCTAGCCTCCAGCCATATCTTTATACTACATTAAATTGTTACAATATTAATGAGAAATAACCGAGAATGATGCCAAGGAAAGTATAGGGGATGTTGTTCGAAATAATTTTAATGTAAATGCGAAGAAAGAAAAGTAGACGAAAAGATAACTTGCCACTGGTGAGGACCAAACCTGCGGTCGTAGGCGAGGACCAAACCTGCGGTCGTAGGTTTAATCCCCACCAGCCACAAGTTATTTTTTCATCCGCTTTTGCATTGCAATAATTTCTATTCACATCCCCCCTATGCTTTCCTTGGCATCACTAACTGTTAGTTCTCATTGAGCATAAAAAACAAATAATAAGCCCAAAATTCGCACTTCTTTCATTCATTAACTTGCTACAGACCTTCTCGTGTGCAAAAGACAGTCATGCAAGAGTAATATTTAAAATATTTGTAGCTGCAAAAGTGTGCTTTTTTCTTGAAAACCATGAAAGTTGGTGATAGCAAGAAGGAGAAAAAAAAAAGCGGCAAGACGACAGGCAATCATCCATGGTGGCACATGCCATTGTGCGTCAGCTGTTGTAGAATGTGTTTACATGGTCTCCTGCTTGCACATTGTTTTGTCTGCGGGGGTTGATGTGAAATACGCTTCATGGCATTGTCTGCCATGCTACTCGCAGGATTCTCTCAATGCAAACCGTGCACTGATACACAAAATACTTTGAGCCAGTTTTTTCTGAACAGCGAGCGATGCAATGAGTGAAAGTCTGCAGCTGCTGCGAAATAATGAGCAAAGGCTCAATGTCACCAGTGCCAATATCCAGTGGTGCACACCGCTGAAATGGAAGCATTTTCCTCATCTGAATGCAAAATCGAAACATCTAAACAGCTGTGCTCAGAATTAGCATTAGGCAGTACTGTAATTGTCTGTGAATTTTTTTCTTTCTCTAACTTGTTTTGCTCATAGCGGTGCACTTTGTAATCACTGCATACGTGACTGTAATCTTCAGCGTTCCTGTAATTGGCTGATGCAAATACTGAACTTTTTTCTTTTCGCTACAGTAAAGAAGGTTATTGATTGCATGAGACGGTCTTATATTCAAGCTTTCTTAGCAAATGTGGTTTTATTCTTAAGTATGCTTTGTCAGGGCCATAAATATCTCTTTACAGCATGCCTTGTGGTAGTAAAATCATATTCTTCATTGTGCCCTTTGCTTCTAGATGTGCGGAGTGATCTCGGAGCACACGAAAAAAATGTGCACTCGTTCCCAGCGTTGTCCACAGCACACGGACGAGCAACGAAAGGCAGTCAGGCAGTTCCTTTTGAATCAAGCCACTGGGTACGAGTGTTTGTTTGTTGATTGTTGCAAACACTGCCATTACTGTGCAACTGAATCGTTTGGAACATGAAGTCTGGAGTTGTGTACCGAATGCGAAAACTAGCCGCCCATTATTTTTTCCAGGAGTAGACAAACCTGTCAACCATGATGAGTATGACTATGCGTTCGTTACCACATGCGAATGTATTTGCCTACAAAGCTGAGCTACACGCATTTGTCATTGTACTTTAATGTGCAATCTTGAACTCTCTGCTGACTGCCTATGAATTATTAACTAGCAATGCGCATTTCCCAACCTTACTTTTGCTGTGCATTATTGTTTATTTTATGAAATCTGCAAGGGCACATGAATTACTAGAAAGCTGGGTTGCATGGAATGCTGGTTTGCATGAACCCCAAGATCTTCCAACCGGCAATGCTTATTCATATGTGTGTGAAGTCATTAGGATACACTGCCTGCATTGTCAATTTTCGGCAGTTGATGTTTCCTTCTGCTTTTGTACGTGCACTGATTCATCTTGTTGATCGACCGTAAACAGTTTATCTCTAAACAATGCAAAGTATTAGAGTTGTACAACGTGATTGCATACACTGGTCACAATAGGACCTGTATGCAGTTGATGAGCTTGTAGATGGATGTAACTGATAGTTCATGTCTGGCACACTAATTAAAACACAGGAGCAGCACATCACCAGAGAAACAATGTATGTAGGATGCAAATACAGTTGAACCCTTATAACTCTTATAAGCAGGGTGCCACATGTGCATTTTCTTATATTTTATTGTAGCCACACTGGTGTCTCATGCATCAGCATCTCATATGCAGGGCTTCGTGGTAAGATCGAACACACAGTGCTTTTCATAAATTTCTATACTGTCAAAGCATGCTTATTGAAGGGCTGCATATTACTAGGCATAAATTAGCTACTCATGTATGCACATGTTCATTCAGCAACTGGTGCTTCTTGTCACCTGCATCCCAATTGTAAACGACTACAGCAAACATTCAGTGGAAAGTTGTCAAGTCAAACAGCAAATATTCACATACATTTTATCATTATAATTGGCTTGTGTGAACAGTGATTTTTGTCTAGTAATTTTCAATCGAATAGTACATACCACAAAGAAATGTGAACATAATTTCCATGACCCTGCTAAGCTAGGCTGCACTTTTTTAAAAAAATGAATTGAAGCAATTGCTATTCTTTCTGGTTGAATAGTTGCAGAATTTGACTTTCAGTAGAATGCTGGGGTAACCTGCAAAATACCGTACGTTTTAAAATTTACTATACTTAGAGCAGCACATCAGATGATGTAACAACATTCGAAACTTAAATAATTAATTGGTGCAACGGTTCTTCACCTTGGAAGTCAAGCTTCGTGGCAGTGTGTACTTTTCCTGGGTAAGTGCTTTCACCGCTTAGCATCTCTTCACTGCAGTGAAACTACCTTTACAGAAGGTTACATGCAGACTAATGAGTTTTTACTTGTTTATTTCGAATACTTGGAAATTTCTAATAATTT
Source organism: Rhipicephalus microplus (assembly GCF_043290135.1). NCBI lineage: Eukaryota > Metazoa > Arthropoda > Arachnida > Ixodida > Ixodidae > Rhipicephalus > Rhipicephalus microplus. The sequence goes on along the minus strand of NC_134703.1, from coordinate 11,996,883 downwards.
AATTTCGAAGCAAATTTAAATACAGTAATATTCATTCGAATATTCGCACAGGCCTACTAAGAACAGTGCATAAAAGAGCTTTCATGCTTTGCAGCACACACTCTACAGACACTGGTGATGAAGTGCACATTGACGTCGACACATTTGACGAGACCGACAACCATGCACTGCACGACACGATCGGGCAGATGTGGGAAACTGTCAGTTCCACCAATTCCTCCCCTGCAGATGGCAGCTTTCAGGGAAACAATGGTAAGTATGCACTGTTTCACTATGGCTAATCGTCAAAAATAGAGAAGCTTTGAAACATCACTAACAACCAAAGTTCTTATTAACGTGGCTTTTATCTGGTGACCATGTGAGTTAGTCTGCCACTACCTGTTACCATTCATGCCTTGCTTAGTCAGGTATTTGTGTCAAGAGTTACAAATTCAGTGAAAATGTTCTATATTTGCTTTAATAATTTGGTATTTGGTTATATTCACATCTATTATGTCAAGGTTCGCCTTTTTTTTTTTTCATTGCGATAGCCACCTTGAGCAGCAATGCATGAAACAAAAATTCTCAGTGGTCATTTGTCATCACAAGTTTTGTGTGCGTTTCACATGCCTGTTCTACATTACAAACTGTGTGCTATTGTATTTTTGCAATTACTTCTTTTTTCAGTGATGTAGCTATCATGTTAAAACAGTACATTTAGCAAGAACTAGTGTAGAATAGTCATGTCGCAAATTAAGCCAGATTCACAGACATGGAAACATTGGTGTCTGCGATTCTTTCCACTCGTTCCTTTAAATATTAGCCAACTAAATGAACTGGCACTGCCAAACTGAATAAACCTAAAAAGCAAGCATTGAGGCAACTAGTCTTGTATGGTTGTGCAGTTAAACACCATCCTCCATTTCACTACACACATGGAGTGCATTTTTATTTTCTGAATGAAACAAGGACTAATAATATCTTGAAAAGCGCTTTTCACTGCTGATGTGGCAAGGGTTGCAGGAAATGCAGGGAAATTATTTTATTTTGTTAACTTAAGTTGAAAAATAATTCTCATAAACCTTAGGCACCAACTGGTCATGTTAATCGATTAAATTTTCAAAGGAAGTATTTTTTTTTTGCAACGTAAAAGTGCAGATTGCACAAAATTAAGCTAGAAGTGTAATCTGGAAGCAACTTTGGCAAGGAAAGCATGCAGTAATGAAGCCACAATACAGATACTGTGGGGAAATTAACTCCTGCAAGTTCATGGTTTGCCTTCGATGTAACAAATAAATTCACTGTAAAAAATGCAACAAGATAGAAAGGTGGGCTAGTTGGTATTTCATCATTTGAGCGCTCGTTCTATGTATGTCTTCTTTTTTTTGCGAGCATGTTCCTCTCGCACTCCCAGTTCGCTGATCAATTTTAAAATGCACGCACCCGTGCTTGAAAGAGCGTAGATAAGGACAAACATGTGTTCTTGTGTGTGTGTGTGTTAATTTTTTGCACTGAATTTATTTGCTACAATCACTAGCTCAACTGTCTTTCCAACATAATTTGAGCTGACAGGAAGATGTTTAAGGGTTGCTGGAAATGCAGTGAAATAACCATCTCTAGTTGTTCTATTGTGTTAATAGAAGTTGAAAGGAGAGTAATTCCTCACAAGTTCCAACATAAATGTTCTTGAGCCAAAGTGAATGAAATTAAATTGAGTTACTTCTTTGATGCAGGTGCCGTGGGAAAAAAGAAGGACAAACGTCTACAGCCCTTCGGCAGCTCAGTGAAGAAACCCAACAAGTCACGGCCCAGCAGCAGCAGTGGTGGCCCTTCAAGCGCAGCCGCCGAACCAGTGAGCTCCGATCTGCTTTGACTGGGAGGGGTGATCGTGCCTCAGTGCCAAACGTCTCGCCCGTGCGGTGTGAGGAATGCTTTTCACTTCGCATCTCGTTGCTACAACGCGTTGGTTTTCCACAAGGAGGATTCTCAGCAGCTGCCTTCCTCGTTAGTCCACCAGTCATCCCGCTGGGAAAAAGCATCGGCCCCCTTGCGCTCTTCTGTGGTGTTTGCGGCTGACGACCACGTCGCAGCAACACAATGTGTATTTATGGCTGTGGTAGTTCCATGCCGCCCTGTGCAAAACTCTCCCTACGTTAGTGCGAGTTGTCTTGCACCTCTAGCTATCTCCTCTCACTGCGGTTACGGGGGCATTGTCCTGGGTAGAAAATGGCAAAAGATTTGGTGGCTTTGTCTTTTGTTAAGAGCAAAGAAACGCAACATGCGTTCTTTCATTTTCAACGGGACGGCACAGTGTTTTGCTATATTTCGGAAAACTTGTGTGACATCTTTTGGTCATTCCCTCGTTTTTGTTGCAAAGGCTCTTGAAATTCAACAGCCTGTGTTCATTGGCATTTGCATCCTTCATTTTTTTCTTGTGTATATCGTTGGATACATCCAATAACACTAGATTACCCCTGATCGGAGAAAGCACTGTCACTCTGCTAGGATCTTCCATTAATTAATGTCAGGGCCAACTATTTCTGCATTTTTTTCCCTTGTTCTCAATACAAAGGCAAGAGGGGATGGAAATCTTTGCAACACGTAAATGTGCGCAGGGCAACACTTCAGCTCAGGTGTAACAGCTGTTTATTTTTTTCCTCCCTTCATGGGAAGAGGGAACAAGTGGACACTGGTTTTGTCTTCTCACATTTGTTTTGTCTGTGATATTCGCTGAGGCAACCAGCTTGTTCTCTCTTACTTCTCATAACAACAAGGTCACGAAAGTGTGTGTGTAGAGGCATGTGTGCTGTCGGGAATCTCGTTGTTGTAAGGGTGGCACTGTCATCAATTTCAGTAGCCTCTGTTTCATTGTTTTGTTGGTTGTCTTATGTTTGTTAAGTTGTGTTTTTGTCTATGAGTACTGAACCTATCTTCTTTCATTTAAGTGATATTCCTTGGTGTCACTAGGAATAAGCTGGTAAATTAGGGTAGTCTTAACACAAAGGTGTTCAATGACCAGCAATCTGAAAAGGCATTGCTGCCACGTAAGATTAGGCTTCACAACTTGGGGGACACAATGTAAAAACAAGAGTGGCGCATTGTACTTGTTCTTCAATACGATGTATGATGTGGATTGTGTTACACATTGCTCAGTATAACCAATAATTTCTTGTTTAACAGGAAAGCATTTTATGTGGCAGCAGTATCGTACTGGCCTCTAAAAGGACAAAACTGTGTGAGAAAATCCTTGGATTTTTTTTTTTTCAGTGCATGTAACAACATAACCAAATACTTGAATGAAGCCGACACAGTGTGATCGTTCATTATTTCTTTCCAACTGTGATATGCACAGGAATGTGTTGACGTGGGATCATGTATGCTTGGAAAGGCAAAAAGTGTGAATAAAGTTGCCTCATTTTGTACTGCCACCATGTTTTGCCATCCAGACATGCTTTCCTGTAGCAGTAACTAACGCAACTTGTCTCGCGGTTGCTACATTGTCAAGCTAGGAGGCCAACAGAGATTAATGCCCTCAGCGATTCTTTAGCATGCTGATTTTGGATGCCATGCCTGGGAGTCACGTGTTCACAGTTGCGCATTACTTCTGGAATGCGGTAGTAATGCAACCTTTTAGTACCATCACATTACATTAACAAATATGAGGTTTTCATGACACACTGGCTTGTATTTCAGATTAAATTTTCCTGTGAAGTCATTATAATGCTGTCTAAAACTAGCCAACTTATGCAGCTCAAAATGTTGTTAAGAGTTGTGCTTTCATATGTCAACTTTAATCAAATGCAGTCATGTTTATGAAATGCAGCCAACACAAGATAAAACATGCTCACTGAAGAAGAATTGACTAAAACATAGCAACAACTTGAAAAGTGCAGTGAAGTTGGGTGGTCAGGCAAGTCAACAGAAACAAAATTCAAATGACTTTTTGCATATATGGCCATACATTTCTACTACAACACGACCGCACAATGTTGAGTCCGAGAGTCCCAAATTGGTGGGCATTACTTGCATAAGAAACATATCAGACAAGCATTTTTACCAATTATGTTCAAAGCTATCGAAAATATTGCACCTTACATACTGTGGCCAACTAATTCACAAGGTGTAGTAATGAAACTTTAGGACACGAAAGCTCACAGACAATTCCTTAATTTCGCAAAGAAATACATTGGCTGTAGAGTCACTTTTGTTGTCATATAAGATAGACGGAACAGTGCATATTTCAAGCTACCCTTAAATTATGTTGCAACTGCACGAATCTTGCCAATGTAACAGCCATTGCTCATAAATGGCAATTTACTCTAACTTCTACACTCTGTTTCAGAAGTTTCCTTCAGCACTAGGAGGCCAATGGGAAGGGCATTCAGCCCTCACATCGGCGCCGTGCTGTTTGCTCACTGAATTGTAGTTATTGTGACTGGTTCTTTAACTTACAAATGCAGTAAAACTATTAAAGAAGCAACCACACCGGGAGCTTGAAGAAGTGTGGATTTGTTGCTCTAGTGAAGGTCAGTAGACGCTTATGCCGGCGGATAACTTCACTTTGTGGCTGTTTTGTCTTTAACAGCGAAAGCTGTTATGAGATCACCTTTCGGGTCACGCGCAGTTGTTGTCCGCCGCCACCGGTGTCCGTAACCACATCGCGCGAAATTAGAAAAAAACCTTGCACCAATGGCAAAGTGGGGCTTGAACACGAGTCCGCTGGGTGCCAGCCCGATATTCTACCACTAAGTTGTGCCGGTGCTTGTAACTAGTTGGCAAACTTGCTTTAGGCAGGCATGAACTAGCACCAATGGCATAGTGGGGCTCGAACCCGGGTCCGCTGGGTGCCAGTGCAGTATTCTACCACTGAGCTACACGTGTACTTGTGACTTGTTGTCAAACTTGCCTTAGACAGGCTTGATGTCGGGAAAGCAATCGCGTTAACACGACGTATAAAGCGTTTTACTACAGCAAAAAAAACGAGTCGTCGCACAATGCGAATAGCATAACGAGTGGGCCGTCCAATGCTCCAAACTATCACGAAAGCTTGTTCTTGTTCCCCTATTAACTGTGGCGCATACCACTTCAGTCATAATTCCTCATCGTCGTCAGCCACTGCATGAACAAATGGCACAAAATTCCTTTTGAGTGTTTAGCGGATACCATGCTTCTCAGAAGAATGACAAAAACGACGTCCCCCAAAAGCTGAAAAAATGCTAACACTTTATGAAAAAGGAGATTATCAAAGCATGAACAGGGAGCTTAATGAATTCTGGCATTCCTTATCACTTGACTTCTAGTCACGGTCTGTTGAAACAAATAGGCCCCTTTTTAAAAGAAAAATGCACAAGCTTATCAAAAAGTATATTCCCACAGTTTCCGTTAAAGACCGTACAATGTTGCCCTAATTTAACTGTAAGCTAAAAAGGCTGAAGAATTAAAAAAAAAACATATTTCAAGCAAGCAAGAACTTCTAACAACTCGTGCGCATGGGTAAAATATTGCACTACAGCTACAGCTAACGCTACCCTAGACCAGACCAAGCGTTCTTTTTTTTAATTTCACTCTGCCTCAATTTTCGCTTTATAACCCCAAACAATTTTGTATGATTATCAATCCGAAACAGCATAAATCCTTCGTATATGCCAAAGAAGACACTGGTAATGTCATTCCCAATGCCGCAGTGGCAAACACCCTAAATTCCATGTTCTGCTCTATATTCACTAAAAAAATTCATAATCGCCTTCCTCGATTTCCGTTCTTAAATCACCCCTTCATGCCTGAAAACACAGTTTCACCAAAAGGTATTGTCAAAATAACTGACTTTCAAAAGGTAACTTCATGTGCCGGACCTGATGGTATTAACTCCAAAGTGTTAACAAAAAAAACCAAGTGCATTATTTTGTCTCATATGTTGCAATGGTCATTGTCATGAAGCACCCTGCCACAAGATTGGAAGTAGGGTAAGATTGTTCTAGTCCCTAAGAAAGGGCCCTCAAGCTACCGCCCGATCTCTCTAACCAGTGTCTACTCAAAAATCATGGAACATGTTATATATACCCATACTGTCAATTTTCTAAATTCTGCGAACTTTTGTAATCAAGGTCAGCATGGGTTTCAAAAGCTTTTTTCCTGCAAAAGCCAACTTGCACTTTTTCTCTGCAATATCTATGTTGGCCTGGATCGGAACATACCTGTAGACGCACTTTTCACCGATTTCGAAAAAGCTTTCGATAAGGTACCACATAAAGGCTTGCTATTGAAACTTTTGTGACTTTTGTTTTTCGTTGGATTAAGGAGTTCCTCACTAATCAACAGTAATTTGTGCGTGCAAATAATTCATCAACTCCATCCCCTGTCTTATCCGGAGTAACACAAGGCACTGTATTGGGTCCACTCCTTTTCCTCATTTACATGAACCATCTCCCCAGTAACATTTCTTCAAACATAACGCCTGTTCACCGATGACTGCGTCATTCATCACTCGATCATCGTCACCGATAACGTAGCGCTCCAAAACGACTTACTAAAATTCGATAAATGGTGCAGTGATCGGTTAATTAAGGTGAACACTAACAAAAAAGATAAATGGTGTAGAGATTGGTTAATGGTGGTGAACACTAACAAAACATTCCTGGTTTCATTTAATAGATGGCGTGCCTACCCGGCATTCAAATATTCTCTTAACGGCAGCTTCATCTCCTCAGAACCTAGGGCTAAGTAATTGGGTAACCTTCATAACCACCCCGCTTGGACTACTCACATTACCAATATTACAAATGCTGCTAATCATACTTTAGGCTATCTTAAGCAAAATCTAACACATGCATCCCCTCCAGTGAAATTGCTAGCTTATAAAACAAATTCGACCTAAATTAGACTATGCTTGTTTCGTCTGAGATACCCCTGATTGCGTTTTAACCGATCTAATAGAATCAGTACAAAACCAAGTGGTGAGATTTATTTATTCAGATTATTCTTACACGACTAGTGTAACTAACTTAAAGAAAAGGCAGGTCTAACTACTCTTCAGACTCTGCGCGAAATCGCAAGGCTTTCACAAGTTTTTTCCAAGTCCTACGCAAGTGTTCTCCCATCAATCCAGCTCACCGCATCTCTCATCGCATCAGCCATGATTAAGCCGTCCCCGTGCCTGCACTGCCACGCATCTGCAATCATACTTTGTCAAGACTGCCATCTACTGGAATAATCTTCCCCCAGTATTCGTCTTTCACACCAGCCATGCTGACTTCAAGAACTCCGTTGAGTCACACTTTGTAAATATTAACTAACTTCTTTGTTTTTCCTACTCCTCATGCAAAACCCTGTGATGTGTACAAGGTCCTTGAGGTATTTTCTATAAATACATAGATAAATCTCTCGAGCTAGAGCAGCAGAGGTCGCTAAGAGCTTTCGGAACTTGGAAGAGATTACCCACCTTTATTTTATTTTTATCGGCTCAAACAAATGTTGATAGAACAACAACATGTCTGACAATTGGCCACTCGTTATTTGGCAATAAACAGTGCTTAGGTGCCCTTGCAACATTTTCATGCAGCAATATAGATCGCAAGCAATAGAAGGTGCAAATGAAGCTTTATTTTGGTCTCATTTATAGAAATGTATTGAGCTAGATAGGCACTTCGTCGTTTAGTTTTAAAAACCCAAAGTGTGAATGGACCGCTGCTTCAGAGTTGGTTCTAAATAAAAAAAAAAGTGAGATAAAGCTATTGCAGTCTACCTGTATGTGTTCCGCTTCACTAACATGAGCTGCTCGAAAGAGGTGCTTCGGAGCAACACAGTTTTTATATGGACAAAATTGTAGTAGGCACACTGCTTATAAATGTACCATGCTTGTAATCAGCTAATCCATTTTAAGTACACTGCTTCATTGTTAAATCAAGGCTCTGACTAATGTTTAAAGTTTGAAAAACAGTAAGCAGACGAAAACGTGTTCTATTTTTTTCCAAAGACATTATTCCACTCCCATTCCGTTCCGAGGTCGCGAAAATATGGAATGATTTCGAAGTCATTCCATTTCCGGAGTGGCAACTGCGGAACATTGGTTCAGAGTTAATATTTATAAGATACATATGATGTTGCAGGTGAACAGAACAGCTTCACGTCCACTGTGTGAGGGGGTCACATATGCTTTTTGTCACTTGAGGTTTTAAATTGTAAATGCTTGTTGGTTTAGAAACACCAGTCAGCACTCGTGCCCCTCTGTTTTTTGCAATGTTCTTTGTTACATTGAGGTGCTATCTCTGTTCTCGGTGGAGCATTCCGAGGCTCTGAGCTTATTGTGCTTGTCAACAGCCGTGTGAAGCGGCTGAAAAAGCCAGAAGGCCGTCAACTAGTGCAACAATTTTAGAAAACTTTTGATTGTCAGACTTCACACAACCATTATTAGCAGAACAGACGTTTTGCCTCCTATACAAGCTCTGTATACACTGGTCACAGAAAAGAAAAAAAGGGAGGAAAAGTCAGTTGACATCCATCAGACACACGTCTTCGCAAACGTTATGTGGAGAGCTGCTGTTGCTTTTGCAATCATGTGTGTTGTGGGAAATGAACCCCGTTTCCAGAAGTCCCCCATTCTTACTGTCATTCGTGAGCCACCATCATAGCATTTTTAGGGCAAAGCAGTGCCTTGTCAAGCAGTGTTGAACAAGCGGCGTTGACATTAGCAACTTTTCCTTTCCTGGTCCTTTACTGCCCATTTCGTCGATGTAATTATGCCACTTTGCAATCCCTGCATCATACACATGAATGATTTAACACCAATGTTCTGTAGGTGTGCAGTCTTTGGGTTTCGCGAACACATGTCCCAATGCTTTGTATGGTCAACGGATGCAAAGATCAGTGAACAGGGTCTGATACACTTGGAAGAACATAGGGAATAGATGGTAATGCTCAATAGATGTCGTCTTCACTCCTTAGAGACTTCCTGCACCTCCTATTACATTCTTCATACATAAATTGATCATGGTAAGTAAACAATTACTTATTTTACATGGTAATGTATAAGTGACGACCTTACTTATTCAGAGCAATTGTAACCAAGTTACTTTTGGAAATATTAAGGAATGAGGTGTACACTTAAAAGCTTGTTTTCTTTGTTAGACACAATATTAATGCAACTTAACAGACAATTATGTCAAGGCAACTGTAACTGAAACAGGGTTACTTTTTTGGCTTAGGTTTGACCACTAAATAATACCAGTAAAAAGTAACAGTGTTACCTTTCACTGGTAATGTGCCCATGACTGGATAGAAGCTAGAAAATAATAAGCTCTACGCTTGAGGGGCTACATAAAATATAAAAAAATTCTATAGGCCTGTCAAGTGAACCAAGTGAAAGAATGATGGCAGTGCATAATTTGCGCCACACACAAGTGTTGCTGAAAAACATGACAAACAGCAATACAGCAGCCTAACTGTTCAAAGTGTAGTGGTAAATGCTTTGCTCATTCACTACTTACACTGCATATCACTTCACCACATTTGTGGCAGTCTTGAAATTGCTTTGTTTATGGCATTCACCCTTAACTATAATTTTTTACAAATATCCAACCCTGAAATTACAGTTGAATAATATGCAGGTAGCAAGTTAGAAGCAATGCTGCCTCGAGTCAAACAAATTTTTTTTTCAATTTGTACAAATCTATATGCTCTTTCACACTGCCGAATAAAGCACAATTTAAATTAGGGTCCCGCCAGCACAAACCAAATTCTTATTGTTAGTTCTACGAAGAGCCAACTGCAAAGCAGTAGTGCAACATATTAGCCTCTTGGCACCGTATGCAGGTTCGATAACTATAAAGCAGATATTGCTGCATTCCAACCCTGCGACATGCTCTGCAAGAGCCTCAGAAGACACCTGGTAGTTATTTAGTTTTAAATTCAGACTCCATGCCTAAGCATAAATATGAAAAAAAAAAAAAAATCGGCAGATCCCACGTACCTAGGAATCAACTTTATGCGAAGCATGCAGAGGAAAGGTGACCGTGTTGCAGTTTTCTTTATTGAGCGTAACATCATGAAATAACGCTAGATATATTGGCACGGGCATGTAATAGAATTGCAGATGTTGCATGGCTATAATTTCATCATTACTTGTGCATGCCGAATGATTTGGGCTGGAGAAAGACACGATGAACTCGTGCTGCTCGGTCGGAACTGTTCCGCTGTTTGCTGCACTGTTATTACCTGTACTCAATTTATTACCATGACAAACTGGTGGAGGTGCGGAGTACAATCCCAAGTCGCTAGTTTGAACTCAAGCCGCTTTAAGCCTCTGCCACCATTTCAACGATTCCGGAGGAAAACCTAGCACTTTGCCTCAGCCGCTGCTTGCTAGGACTACCTCGTGAATTCGGTCCCTTGAGATTGGCAAAAATAATCACCACAACGGCAAGTCGGACGCAAGAGAGAAACATGGACTAACTCACATCGACCCAAAGCACCAACTACACAGCATGCATTCCGAAGCCGTTTCATGATGATGTGTTCGAGGACGTGGATGACTGGCTAGACCACTTCGACCGGGTCGCAGCCACCAACGAATGGAATGAAACCAAGAAACTTCACTACGTCTATATCGCACTTGAAGACTATGCTCGCACCTGGTTGAGAATCATGAGCCATCTATCACCAGCTGGCAAGAATTTCAGCGATAGCTATGCCAGGCATTCAGAAATCCCAAAAGGAAAGAGAAAGCAGAGCAGGCTCTGCAGAGCTGCGTTCAGAAACCAAATGGCAACGTGACTATGTTTGTCGAAGACATGTCACGCTTGTTCAAACACGCTGACCCAAAGATGGCTGAGACAAAAAAAATTCGACTGCTTCTGCGGAGTGTCAAGGTGCAACTTTTTGCTGGACTCATGAGTAAGCCCCCAACTACTGACGATGAGTTTAGAGCTGAAGCTACTACCATAGTTTGCCTCACTTCTACTCAGCCGAGTGTGACGATTCTGGGTGACATCATTCACGATGAACTCGGGAATGTGACCCAACCATTGCTCCCAATGCATGCAGAAGCTCCTGCTTTGTCTTACGCCGAAGCGTTGAGGAGTCCTCAACCTTCTACCAGACGCCGGCCACCCTCTACTTTTTCACCATCGCCTCATCAATTTGCTTCTGCAAATACCTACGAGAGCACTTTCCAGCATAATGTTCCGCGCAGAGTCACCCGTAAATCTGACGTATGACGCACCTTTGACAACAGTCCCTTTTGCTAACACTGCGGCGAAGCGCGCCATCTGTACCACCAGTCTGCGTATCGCAGGATGGGCCTTCAGGGGTTTCACCACAACGCACGTCGATCGAGCAACGGAGAGCGTCCTTGTGAGATTGAACAATACCTAGCAGCGCAGCAGCCATTCCCTCCTGCACAAAGCCACCGGCCATGCTCACCTTCTCCTCGGCGCCTCGGCTCGCCTAGTCGTTACGCCACGTTTTCTGGTGTTTTAAACAGGTCCCCAAGTCCTGGCCCACGTCGGGAAAACTGAGGCCAGCGGCCTCCGGGGGTGGGGCTGCTGTTGACCGAACTGACAAACATCTTCCACCACGACACGTTGACGGCTCCGATTTTCCTGTCACGAAATTTTCTGAACGCGACGCAGCAGTTTCCGCAGATATTTCTATAACCGTTGACAATCACTCGGCCACCGCACTCGTAGATACTGGCGCCGATTACTCCGTTATGAGTGACGACTTCGCGGCTGCTTTTCCAAAGAGTGATGACGCCATGAAACGGCCCGCAGCTCCGTACTGCGGGTAATCATCTAGTGACGCTGGTTGGGAGGTGCACTGCCCGAGTACATATTGACGCTTCGACCTTCTTTGGGACTTTCGTCTTACTGCGGGAATGCTCCAGGCAGGTCATTTTGGGATTAAACTTCCTTCGAGAATATGGGGTTATTATAAATCTCTGGGAATTGCTGGTGACGTTTTCACGTTACACGCATTATCAGAATTGCGAATCGCGTATGATGGCGTTGCATGTATCCGACGATTCAGTGAGAGTACCGCCCCGTTCAAGTGTTCTGGTTAACGTGCTAAGTGACATCTACCAAACGGCTCTCGGAGTTGTGGAAGACAATGTGTCCGTGCTCTTGTCTCGTCAAGTATACGTCGCCCGCAGCCTCATAGAACTGACACAAGAGCCTGCGAAAATTCTACTAACAAATTTCAGTCATGAATACCAGCACTTCATAAGGCAGTGTGTCATTGCTTACTTCGAAGAAATCAGGGACACGAGAGCCAGCTTGTGAACTGTGCACTATCGACTTCAAAGCAAGAGTCTTTGCTCCTTCATGCTTTCCTTCAGTGACTGCTTTGCAACGACGGCCAAAATCAAACAGATGCCCGTCAGGAAGCACAGAATCATAACAGAGACCAACGAAAGGCCTATTCGACAACATGCTTATCATGTTTCCTGCAGAGAAAAAGACCCCACTCACGTCGAAGTGTTGCAACAAATCCTTGCTGGCGACGATATTCAGCCATCTATAACCCCATGGGCATCACCGGTAGTGTTGGTGAAAAATAAAGACGGCACATTGCGTTTCTGTGTTGATTATCGCAAACTGAACATCGTGACAAAGAAAGGCGTATATCCACTTCCTCGCATCGACGACTCACTTGACCACCTTCGAAACACCCGATATTTTTCGTCCATGGATCTATGCAGTTGTTATTGGCCAATTGAGGTCGATAAGCGTGACCGTGAAAAGATCGTTTTCCTTACTCATGATGGGCTCTCCGAATTCAAGGAGGTGCTTCCTTTTGGACTGTGCTCTGTCTGCTCCCATGACATTTCAACAAATGATGGACACAGTTTTGTCTGGTCTCAAGCGGCAATCGCGTCTTGTCTATTTGGATGACGTCATCGTTTTTTTAGTGACTTTCGAGCAGCACCTTCAGCGTTTCTGTGCAGTACTTGAGGCGCTCCGAACAGCTGGCCTGTCACTCAAGCTCGAAAAATGCCACTTCGGCTACGAGGTGCAGAAGTTTCTCGGCCATGTTGTCAATTCGCCCAGACCCCGAGAAAACACTGGCTGTCGCTGCATTTCCAACTACAAGAAACAAACGGGATGTACGCCGTTTTCTGTGCATTTGTGCGTACTATCGTCGCTTCATTCCGAACTTTTAGAAAATAGCAGAACCCTTACACCAACTCACGAGAGACAACGTTGCGTTTTTGTCGGCCCCAGAACAACACGAAGCTTCTTGCGAGCTACGATGACGCCTCGAAACTTCTCTAATCTTAAGTCATTTCGATGAAAATGCCGACACTGAAGTGCACACTGATGCAAGTAATGTCGGCCTCGGAGCTGTCCCTGTGCAATGGCAGGAAGGCATCGAGCGAGTGATCGCCTACACTAGTCGTACGTTATTATCAGCTGAAGTGAACTATTCCACCACAGAAAAAATATGCCTAGCTATCGTGTGGGCCATAGCCAAGTTCCGACCATATTTGTATAGGCGACCATTCAAAGCAGTCACCGACCACCATTCTTTGTGCTGGCTTGCAGGCCTCAAAGACCCCTCAGGCCGCATCGCTCGATGTAGTCTCCGCCTACAAGAATTTGACATTACGGTGGTTTACAAGTCAGGACGCAAGCAAACCAATGCTGACTGCCTATCACGTGCCCCAGTCAAGTCAATTCCTCCCGACCAATTTGACGACAAAAGTTTCCTCATGGCCGCCACAGCCTCTGACTTGGCTCAGAAACAACGTGATGACACAGAACTTCGCCCAATCATCGCCTATCTGGAGGACAAGCTTGAACAGCCACCACGAACATTCAGGCGCACGATTTCATCATTTTATCTCCGTGACAGCATCCTGTACAAGCGGAGCTTTGATCCTAACGCTCGAACCGCCCTACTGGTCGTACATCTACTATGCAAGATGACATCCTCAAGGCGTGGCATGACGAACCCTCTTTTGGGCATTTAAGGTTCACGCGCACTCTGGCTCGTATCCGCCACAAGTACTACTGGCCCAAGCTGTCCCGTACAGTCAAGCACTACGTCAAAGCCTGCCGAGACAGCCAGCGTCGCAAGACTATGCCTATGAAACGTGCGGGTCTTTTACACCCTGTGGATCCACCCAGAGAATCGTTTCAACAAGTTGGCATGGACCTTGTAGGGGGTCTGTCCTACGTTTGGCTGATGCAGAAGCCTATCTAAAGCCCCAGCCGTACACAGTCGTACCGTGCACGATTAACTTCCCCTATCCGTAGCTTGTCTCACTGCAGCTACACGGGTTCGGGCGAATAAGGCAACAGGCTAGGTCAACATAATGACTCTTTATTGCTAGGCGTTAGCTTACTCCTTGGTCATTGATGTCCTAGGCTCAAAGAGGGTTGCGGGCTCGACCTCCTTCTTCCAAGGCCGGTGTCAGAGAGACTGTGCGGCCATCCGCATGCCAGTTTTGTCACTCCCCCAATTTTCCTCTCCCTGATGAGAATAATACCTTTTCTCGCTAAGGGGAGGGAAACCTGTTGCGCGCGCCGGGAAAGGGGGGAATCGCGAGCGCCGGCCGTGCGGGTATTCGCGCAACAGGCACTGCCCCGTGCTCCCAACTAGGCTATAGAAATTAGGCGCCTTTTTCCTCTCCTAACCACTACCACCACCAAAACGGCTTTCGCGCTGCCGTAAAACGGGGAAAGGAAGGCTGGGCACGCGTGCTTCCCCACAACCTGCTAGGTCCATTTCCGAAATCTTCAACAGGTAATCGCTGGATAAAGGTTGCAACGGACCAGTTAACTCGTCAATGCGAAACACGAGCACTCTAACGCGGTACGGCAAGCAATGTCGTGAACTTCTTCATTCATGCTGTTGTTCTCCACCATGGTGCACCAGGCGAGGTTCTAACCGACAGAGGCACGGCCTTCACCGCCCAACAGCTGGAAGAAGTGATGACACTCAGTGGCACCGTACATCGCTGGACAACAGCTTACCATTCGCAAGCTAACAGCTTAACAGAACGACTGAACATGATTATCACAGAAATTATTTCCATGTATGTTGATGTGGACCATAGAAACTGGGACAGTGTCCTCCCTTTCATAACTTTCACATAAAATAACCCTATGCAAAAAACTACAGGATTTACATCTCTCCACCTGATTTACAGCCACGAAGTTCCTACGATGTTCGATGCTATGCTTTTACCTGACACCTTTACAACCACCACTGAAAACTTTTTTCTTTTTTTTGTACGTGCAGCGCGCCGAAAAAGCTCGACAAGTAGCTCACTTGCGAATTCGCTCTCAGCACCAATACGATGCTCACAGGTACAACCTTCGCCACAAAGAAGTCACCTACCCCACCCAGAGAAAAAGTATGGCTCTAGAGTCCCGCACGCCAACGCGGCCGTTTTGAGAAACTCTTGCGTCATTATTTCGGCCCTTACCACACTCTTCAGTGCCTCAGCGATGTCAACTACGAAGTTACCGCAGAGCCCAGTGTGCGGTCCTTCTGTCGAGGTGCACAGTTGGACATCGTCCATGTGGCCACAATGAAGCTGTATCACTCATACAGAAGAATTTCTCTTGTCTTCATACATCTGAAAGTACCGATTCAATGCTTTTGGAGAGGGGGAGTAATGGCACAGGCATATAGTGGATTTGTGGCTGTTGCATGACTATAGTTTCATTACTTGTGTGTGCTGAAGGGTTTGGGCTGGAGAAAGACAAGGAAGAACTCGTGCTGCTCGGTCGGAACTGTTCCGCTGTTTACCGCCCTGTTGTTACTTTTACTCAGTTGATTACCGCGACAATATGTACAAATGTTGCATCCACACACATAAATTGAAGAGTTGCAGATATTTATTTAACCAGTTGCTTGAACTTGCACAACGATGCTAAGTGGAAAATTTTCCTCATCGTCATCAGCCTGACTACGTACACAGCAGGACAAAGGCCTCTCCTATGTTCTGCCAGTTAACTCCATCCTGTGCTTGCTGCTGCCAATTTATACCAGCAAACTTCTTAATCTCATCTGCCCACCTAACCTTTTATCTCCCCCTAACCCACTTGCCTTCTCTGGGAATCCAGTTAATTACCCTTAATGACCAGCGGTTATCCTGTTTACGTGCTACATGCCTGGCCCATGTCCATTTCCTCTTCTTAATTTCAACTATGATATCCTTAACCCCCGTTTGTTCCCTAATTTACTCTACTCTCTTCTTGTCTCTTAAGGTTACACCTACCATTTTTCTTTCCATTGCTCGCTGCACCTCAATTTAAGCTGAACCTTCTTTGTAAGTTTCCAGGTTTCTGCTCCGTAGCTAAATACCAGCAAAATACAGCTGTTATATACCTTCCTCTTGAGGGATAGTGGCAATCTACCTGTCATAATTTGAGAGTGCTTGCCGAATGTGCTCCACCCCATTCTTATTCTTCTAGTTACTTCAATCTCGTGGTTCGGCTCTGCGGTTATTACCTGCCCTAAGTATACATAGTCTTTTACAACTTTAAGTGTACTATTACCTATCTCGAACCGCTGCTCTTTTCCGAGGTTGTTGTACATTACTTTCGTTTTCTGCAGATTAATTTTAAGACCCACCTTTCTGCTCTCCTTGTCTAACTCCATGATCATGACTTGCAATTCGTCCCCTGAGTTACTCAGCAATGCAATGTCTTTGACGAAGCACAGGTTACTAAGGTACTCTCCATTAACTCTTATTCCGAACTATTCCTATTCTAGACCTCTGAAAACATCCTGGAAGCACGCAATAAATTACATTGGGGAAATTGTATCCCCCTGCCTTACACCCTTCTTGATTGGTATTCTGTTGCTTTCTTTATGAAGCACTATGGAAGCAGTTGGTATGGTATCTATGGTAACTATGGTAAATGGAAGATGCATATTAGCAACACCAAAAACTAATATAAAGTGCTGATGCTCACGAGGATGCTGGCTTTCGACACTGCTACATAAATCAACTTCAGCGCATGAAAACGAACCAAAATTGACGTTAACCCGACATGGCGGCTGTATCAAAGGAGTACATTCGTAATGTTTATAAAATTATGTAGGCAGCATTGCAGCTACTATTGACATTTCATGAAGATTAGCGTCTACATGAAAAGTAGTTCCGAGACCTAGCGTAGCTTTGTGGTAAAATGCTTCATTGCCACGCAGAGTGCTTGGGTTCGATTCCAGCTGGGACCCTAACATTTATTCTTTGCATTCGTCCGGTCAATGCTACCAATGTTGGGTATTTATTAACGCTCGCGTGTTAAAATTGCCTATATGTGTTCTCGTCATTCCTGGGTAGATGCTAAATGTCAATCACCTGTGGCACATACCCGCATACCAACAGCACATACCGGCCCATGGGTATGTGCCACTGTCTGGCAGGAAGTGTTTGAAAACACGCAACGGGATTGTGACATTATTCATGTCTTGACCGGCGCATCATATTCGTGAAACCATGTTACCCTCCCACGCTAATTTTGGTACATGCCAAGTTAAGAGGGTGACCAGGAGAGCACCCAAACATAAGCGGCCAGATTAGACAGACAGACAGACAGACGGACGGACGGACGGACAGACAGACAGACAGACGGACGGACAGACAGACAGACAGACGGACGGACGGACGGACGGACAGACAGACAGACAAATACGCTCAAAGTTTTCGAAGTTTGCTGAGAAATGCTTCACATTTCAACATATACCAGTCTTTTCATATTTAAGTTTTCATAATATCTAAGCAAAGCTACAGCGTTGGATTGCTATTAAAAGGATTGTGGATTCCGTGGGAAGCACTGGAGATTCTTGGAAAACACTGAATATTGATAAATCACTAAATATTTGAAAAGAACCTACAAGTGCAGCAGTGTTGGCTAGGAAATGAATTTATGAGGCACTACTGTGGTGACATTACCAGTGCAGACTTCCTTCAGTACTTAGTGGCACAGATTTAACAAGAACATGTATTTAATGGCAACAGCAGTTGAGCCCCTTTATAACAAACATTCATGCAAGAGACAAGTGTGCATGCACTTGAATATAAGAGAATGAGAACGTGGTAGGCTGCATACAAGAGGTGCCTCGCGTAAGAGACAAGAACTGCTTTTGCGTCAACCGTCTTCTAAAACCCGAAGACAAACACAGCAGAGATGCACTTCCCGTTTTCTCTTAAAAGTTGCATGTATCTTTGGTCAACAATCATGCAAGCAATAATCTTGTGAACCCAGCTTCAACACACCCACATTTATATACAGTTACTTGAAAACCCAACTGCACTCATCATCAACTTCAGCTTTAATGTGTGATAATAAATAGGAATGACTTTGTATACAATGTAATAATTGTAGTATTTTTAGCCAGGGCTCAGTATAACTGTGCTTATTATTTAATAGAGCCATCACACAGGGCATCACCACATTGCGGAGTGTCCACAACCGTCCACAACTGTTGCAAAAAGCCAGAGAAAAGCTGCATGTTCCCACTTTGCCTAACCATAAACACACGGTAGTAAATACTGCAATGAGCCGTGGTCGTGGTTGAAAGTAATGTGGCACAACTTCTTGTGAGCTATTTCTGAAAGCAAAAAAAGAGCACATGAGAGGATGCACTAGATGTGGCACAAAATGTGGAGTTGCTTTAGGTTGTACTAAGCTTTTACTTCTTTCTACACTCATACTTCACAGCCGCCTGACTTTACAAGGACCATTATGGTAGAATGCATACACTGCTCTAGCTCTGCAATCATTCCGCAAAGAAGCACACTCAAGTCGCACTTTTCATAAATGAGGACACAAGTGCTGCACAGTCAGCTTGGCTGTAAGGAACAAAAGAACCCACATATACTCGGCATGCTCGGAGCGAGGGATGCGCTGTCTATTAAAAGACTGGGTACTGACAAAATCTCGTGGGCCAGATAGCCTGTGGGATCGGTTTGGGTGAACGTGCATATATCATCTGCAAAATTTTGGCCTAAAATACCAATCTTGAAGTCTGCATGAGCGACCAAGCACCATACGTCGCACCTCACAGCCTTAACACCCTCAAAAGTGACTCAGCAATGACTCCACTTCCCCCCCCACGTTGACACGCTGCAGCCAAATACAAGTTATGCTGACATCAAAGACTCTTCTACCATGTGTTTGCACTAGCAGACTACTACTCAGCAACTGCTCACAAGCACAGCACACATGTTGAAAGTTTTGTATCTGGCGGCACTGCTTCCTCGTTTCCTGTTTGATGGGGGTGAGCGTTTCACACACTACTTAGAGATAGTTGCACCCGGCGGTTTGGCGTTTTCAGGGCTCTCTTAAAACAGAAACTGATATTGGCTGGTAATAAGGAACCTATCATTATATTCTGTTGCACACTGTAACAAACAATGTGCCACATTATGGCTAACAGGCAACACATTGCAACATAAAAACTAGGGGCAAAAATGCTTGTGACAGTCCCTCTTTAATAACAAGATGACATTGATTATGTGATGCACAAACCGGCAACTGTTCCATTTTTAGTTGCCAAATGTCTTATATGCAGAGACTTCACTAAGATTGAAACCACAAATTAACATTGCCT
Source organism: Rhipicephalus microplus (assembly GCF_043290135.1). Lineage (NCBI taxonomy): Eukaryota > Metazoa > Arthropoda > Arachnida > Ixodida > Ixodidae > Rhipicephalus > Rhipicephalus microplus. The sequence continues at coordinate 11,977,335 of NC_134703.1, read as the reverse complement.
GCGTGTTGTTTAAGAGACTTTGAAGCAGAATGTCTTGGCGTTATGTTGAACCAACTATCTTTAGCTTGGTCGCAGCATTTCGGTTTAGCTGCAAGCATAACTACGTTAACACGTCTGCTGAGTATTGTTGTGCAATGTATGGCACACATGTCTCAATAAAGTGAACCATAAGTGTTGAGCTGCCTAGCCTGCAAGCATTGCCCATCAAAAAGCAAGCTATGCCAAAGGGCAGTCTCTCAATTGAAAAAAAAAAAGAAAAAAAGCAAGTGATTAACATTTGACTCTAGGAATTCCAAAAGTGTGAGAATGCACACAGCATCTGCACAAAACAAACTTTCTTGTGAGATTTTAAGACAGCAGCCGTTATTCAGTAGTATATTTAGTTCACACAATGACGAGAATACAAGCTTGGATAGATATAACTGGAGACAAAACTCTAGTCAGGCCTTCTTCGTTCAATGAATTGGGATAAACTACCACACTACTGTGCCATTTGATCTTTTAGCTGGTTTTACAGCTTCATAGTGCACTTTACATGAACCAAGCTCAGTTGTTCCTCTAGCCAAGTGACTTGAATGACAATGCTGTTCCTTTCATTACACTACCCTGATACATATAACAGGACTGGTGGACTTGGGTCCTACAGTATATAACCACAGATATACCAACATAAATTGATAAGACAGCCAACTTACTGCACGTAACCTGTCTCGGATTCAACTGCTGTGCCAAAAGAACCGGTACCAATTTTCGCAGGTCGATGCGAGCTTCATAAGAACCATCATGAGTAATGGTCCCATCCCCTGCAAAACACAGATTAATTAGTGATGTCGGTTCTGTGCAAGCAGTTGAAATCTGAGCAGAACCTTAAAGTATATCCATAATGTGGTCACACTTTGAAGTAGACATCAGAAACCAGCTGTATACCAGGACGCCCATGGCTCAAATGACACCTAGCCTATTCGTCCCTCATCTGGCAACTGAGGGGAACTTGAATGGCAGGTGCACTGTCAATTTTGCTAGTAAATTGCTTGAGTTGGGGAGCAATGTGATACAATTTATAAAATTCTGCAGCTTCATGCCATCATATGATTATGCAGTAAGCCTTAAACCACCTGGAGGTTCTTTCACCTAAATGAACCATACAAGCAAGCTTCCAGAAGATTTGAAATACATCCGCCACTGCTTCACCCATGCAGGCAAATGAGAAAATTCTTTATTGCTCTTCTGGCACCATATTGAATTTTGATCAAGCCCCTCTCCCAATTTTGTTGGATCATTTTTTACCAAAGGGGAGAACTTTCTTTGTACGTTCTCAGGCAATTTGGCCAAACACCAACATCAAAATGGGACTGCCAAGAATCGAACCCTTGTGCTTAGCAGTGCAAAAGTTCAGCCGCCATAGCACCGATTCCTGTGCAATTATACCTAACAAAATGTCACAATCTACCTTAACCTCACACAATGAAATGTATAAACTACATGTTTTCTTCCCAAGTACTGCTGCAGATACTCATCAATTGAAGGGCCAATCAATCAAGCTAGGCCACGCTTAACTAGGGTCTGCAATGTAAACAGTGCCAGTTTTAGTGGCCAAATTAAAGTAAGTGGCCAAATTAAAGTAACTCCACAAAACAAATTAATACTGGTGTAAGTAAAACTGCAATAAGCAATTAACCATGGTTCTAGAGAGTGTGCAATTGCATTTATTATGGCTGAACTGATCAAACTTGAAGGATAAATTGTAACATAACAGTCAGAGCAAGTGTACTAGACAAGGCACCAAGCTATCCCATTTTTCCACCACATGCAGTGTTTTAGCTGGTGTTTTCTGCTTTCTGCCGCCGAAGAGGGTGGCCAACCACATGTGGGGCACTGAGGAAATGAACATGAAACCTCACAATGCAGTTTCTGTCAACAGACTTGCACAAAATATCCCTGAATATTGGTTTTATCTCTCATTTGCAGTTTCGCAGGCTCAAAAATGAGACCGAGCTGCCAAAAGGTTTCTTTCTTACTTGTGGCACCAGCTCTTGAGATTAACTTGTAATGCATGGCCCTCTGAGCTTGAAGTAGCTGTCACGAAGCTACGGCGCTTCGTTTTAATGCAGGAAAGCGATGATGTAAGAGAAACATGAGGCCTTTTGTTTATGAACACACTATTTTTACAGAGCACAAGAGCAAGGAAAACAAAATAATAAAGGCGTTGTAAACAGAAGAAAGTGCTTCAAGAAAGAGTTTCACCATGAGGGTAAACAGGCACCGACTCCGTTGGGGACACAAGTGTGAGCGGCGATGGCACTTGAAGTGTGGCACTGCAGAAGACGTGACGGTAGATGCTGGACCTGGCTCACAGCAATGGCTGGACACCCTTTCGGAATTTGCCAGTCAAGGTTTGGTCTCTGTTATGGAGATGCAAGTGGGCTTGGATCCTCCTAATGATCTACAAGCGCCACACACCAGAAGGAAGGTTGATGTGGACCTTCAGACCGGTACATGTCTGGTCGCAACTCCTGCATCCTGGACACCGTTTTCTCCTGGCCGCATCTGCTTTGCTACTCCGCTATTCTTTGGAATCTCCTTTTTTTTTTTGCCATCATGCCCATTGGTTCAGCGTCTCATCTCTACAGTAGGTGTGGCATGCCATCTTCTTCCGATTCCATTTCACTTGCACACATCCTCACAGTAGCACTTGTCACACATCCTTGTGGTTATGCATACAGCCAATATTTCCAGTCCCTTGCTAAGACTACTGATGAACTTGTGTGCTGCCGTGCTGGGGCAGCGACAATGATAAGGTCAACAGAGAAGTGAGCGCTTGAACTTAGAGATAAATCAGTTGATTTTCGTGTTCTAATGCAGCAATTCCTGCATCTCTGCTGCAGTCGTGACTCCAGACCATGGAATAACATAAACATTCCAAAAGATTTCTCTGAGCCAACCAACCTCTGACCTGCCCATCGCCATGGCCCGACTACCAAATGAAACCATGGTGCTCTGCATCCTGTTGCCGCTGGAATCGCCCGAATTTCGGCTAAGGAGCCCAGCCATATGGCTCATGGAAATGAAGGTTGGTTTCTACCTGCCCAATACTGTCGTTGCTGCCCAGGCACGTCAGCATGTGACAGCCCCTCCCCCTCCCCCATATAGATAAAATCTTGGTCAGACCAGTGCACATGCTTTTTCTTTGTTGTAGATGGCTTCGTGAAAGGTGAAGAGCAGAAACAGGAAAGATGGTATCATTCACAGAGGTCTGTACATAAGCAGGCTTCAGCCTGTCAATTGACACTTTTTACGCCCACACAAATTGTGAAATGCTTGTCTTGTCCCTTGATCCTCAAATGTGGTCCAAGTGAACACTAGTTGAAGCGATTAGCAAACTGCATCTGCTCGAAAAAAAAACATGAGCCGCAGCATAAGTCTATGCACAAGCCATTCCTCTTTGAGGATTTGGATTTACAAACCGCCACTCACGTTCTTCTTCGAACAGATGCAGCTCGCAAACGCCGAGACAGTGTCACAGCGATTAATGAAAAGGCAATTGATGGAGCATGCTTCCGGCTGAACGCATCCAAGACTAGAAAATTAAGAGCCTCATGAAAGAGAGTGCATGATGGATGTCCGAGCCAAGGAAAACAGGTCAACACGTTGAAAAAGACGGCTGTGGAATAAGTGTCGGAACCATCGCTGGAACACCGGGTGAAAACTGGATGGCCCCACCTGAATTGACTTCAACACGATGCAAACATTCATAAAAAAATGTGTGTACTTAGAACCCATGTGGGTTAGTCCTCTATATCGTGCAGCGTCTTTGTGGGAGCTTGGAGGATTTTGAACACTGTGTAGAAGAGAAGAAGTGCCGGCACCATCAACATCTAATAAAGAGGTGATCGGCTTCGCCATGGGGATGGCGGCTCGTTGTTTTATCAACAACGTTGACAAGTGATGCTGGGGAACAAAACACTCGGCAAACGCTGGCAAAAATACTGGATGTACCTTAAAAAATCTACCGTTTAAACCTTTTAAGTGCCCCCTTCCCTTTTTCAGGAGATTTAAAATATCTTCTCCCACCATTTTCACCTGTATTATTCACCTCGTGAGGGTGAATGAAAACAGTTAATGCATATGTATTCAATAAAGCATTTAAACAGAAGCACAAGTGTGCATTTCTCATTCTTAAAGGATCTTCCCCCACCATTTAGAATTTTGATCTAACAGCAAGCAAGGGCCCCCCTCCAAATCTTGTTAAAATATCCTTCACCATAGGGGATGCATTTGCTCGGGATTTTACTGTACATATGCCAACCATATTGCTACATACCAGTGGCATGGAGATGAAGAGGACAAAGACGGACGCTGCTCGCTTAACCAGCTGAAAATATATCTGTGTCTGCTCTTGCGAGTCAGTTTCCTTTTCGTAACATATTTGATGGAGCGGTGTGATCCCCCTCCTCTTTGAAGATCTCTGAAGCGGACGCTCACTCGCGGTTTTCAACATAACCACTCAAGACTCGACTACATCCTCTCTGGTGGCCAACCCAGCGGCCGCAACAACTTTCATGACGCTTCCTGCCCTCAAAGACCCTGGTTTGTTCTCGGGCCACGAGGGTTCCGTCGTCGACAAAAAGCCACACCTCTACCAATGAGTCAGCGCTACTTATAGGTGGGACACCACGCTCTTGCTCGCAAACCTCACCTTTTACCTCGACGGAATCCCTTGTATCTGGTTTGACACCCATGAGCATAACATTACCAGCTGGTACAGCTTCAAAGAACAGATCCGTGAGCTCTTTGGAAACCCGTATGGTCATGAAGAAGCTGCGAAGAACGAGTTATCAACTTGCGCACAAACTTCCATCGAGCCCTACATAAGCAACATTCAGGATGTCCTCACACTATACCGCAAGCCCGACGAGAACATGTCCGAGCCTGAAAAAGTTGCGCATATACTCAAACCTATCACGGACGATGCGTTTAACCTGTTGGTATTATACAACGTGTCATCTGTTGATGTCATTATTCAAGAATGCCGCCAGCTCCAACAAGCTAAAAGCAGGCGCATCTCACATCAGTTCCAGTGCCTTCCGAATACCGCCGCGACGTCCTCGTGTCTCGACGCATATCGTCCACCAGACACCTGTGACAACTTGACGCGACTCGTCAGGTGGCAACTTGAAGCGGCTTCTCCAGCTACGAGGGCACCAACGTCCCCAACCCCTTTCCTTCAATTAAGCTGCCCCTCATTCAAGCAGTCATCTGGCAGGAAATTGCCAGCTTGGGAATTTGCTCTATTTCACCACCTCCCCGTACCGACTTCCAGCCCCAGCACACGCCTGCCTGTCCATTCCCGACCGGTTCTCCCTCAACACTTCATAATTGGTCCGCATGACGAACACACAATTGCAAGCCCAGCTGGTTCTCGTGTCACTGCATTGGGCCCATTTCTCGCCATTGCAGAAGTTGCTGCGGTCCTTCTGCGCAAGCTTCGCCTTGTACCTTCCATGCTCCTCCCTCTTATCATCATGGCTCCAGCCCCAACCATTTTGCCAGGAACCTGCTCCTGAACACCGCTACTCCCCCCCTCCCCCACTTCACCAGTCTCATTCTCCACTGCCCCGCCGACAATATTCCGCCGCCTTTCCACGAGGTTTTCCAATGGCAAAATAAGTGTTGCAGCTCCCAGCAGTGACGCTGCATTGCTTGGACTGACAAAAATCCTCTCTTGACCATACAGACGAAACTGAACCTTATCGACGTTCAAGTAGACGGCGTGCATGTGACTGCTCCTGTCGACACCAGCGCTCAACTTTTCGTTAGGACGAATGATTTTCGCAGCAAGCTCAAGAAGGTTCTCCCACCTGCGACCACTCAGACCATGTTGCTGATAGCGGAATAGCATCTATCGTCAGCAGCTCCGTTTGTGCAAGATCGTAGATCGACACACAACTATTCCCACGACGTAATCCTAGGCCTCGACTTCATGTCTGCACATTCTACTTTCATAGACCGTTCGACTAGTACACTCCGTCTCTACTTGCACGCAACAAAACCTCTTGCACAACAGCCAAGTCGCCTCTACACAATGGGACATGCGTGCCTTGCTTCACAAGCACTAAGCTACGTAGAGCTCGTCTCATTACCACCAGTTCCCAACGGTGACTATTTTCTGACCTTTATCATCAATATCCTCATCAACCGCGGCATCACATTACCGCACACCATTCTGTCCATCGCAGGGAACTCCCAGTTGTCAACTTTAGTTTGACACCTCAAGGGATCTCCTTCGCATTGATTTGCACGTTAGAAAACAATGCTGTGGATGTTCTCACGATGGCCACTCTTTCTGGCACCCATGCTCAACATCAATCGGACACTTGCTCTGGCAGCGCTATTAGGTCGATGACTGTTTCCAACTTAAGGGGGGACGTGGCACTTGGAAGTAAAAAATTAGCCCAAAAATAGCATTTTCTCTCTCATCATTTTCACGTTCCCGATGCCTTTCCGCACCTATCAGCAAAGTCTGGCTTCGAAATTCCACTTATTTCTCAAGTTATAACCCATAAAGAAAACAACTTCGTGCAAGCGGACCTTTAAATTGAAGTGTAAACTAGCCGTACTTCAATCGCCGACGGCACACGAACTACGTGCTCCACCAGGGCCATTTTGGTCTTGTTGGAAAGGTCACGTTTCTAGCTTTTTTTTTTCTTTTCCAGTAGACAACTATGTGCTTCTCGCAAAAGCAAAAAAAGCGAAGTCAAAATCACGCACAGCGAATGATTCCATTGCTTGCTTGATGCACATGATCAAAATGGCGCTACCTGATTGGCCCGGACGCTGACTGCCCATGTACTGAAGATATTGTGCAAGATAACTTCCCCGGATAGCGGACGCTCTGTGGATTATGATCGCGCCGATGCTACCGGCATGTGTGAAGTGCGCGTAGACACGGGCCTCCCCGATAGCGTGCGTGATGTCGACTCCAGCTGTGTGCGTGTAGAGCCTGATGTGATCGGTGCCAGTGAAGTTCTCGACGCGCGCACCTGCGAGACAACCACTATGCTTCGTCGGTGTCGGCAACAGCGTGAAAAATTGAGCGCTTTTCGGAGTCAAGTGGTGCGATAGCGAGGCAAAATGCCAGCAAAGCAAACTCAGAATTCACACTAAAGCCTTCAATCCGTGATTTGGAGTTCGGTATCAAAGGAGCAGAACGCTTCTCTTTTTGCTATGCAAGCTGTTGTTGCAGAAGATGTGCTGTGCTTCAACATGGACAATGTCAATGCATTTGCTCCGATTCTAGAGCACGTCACAATATTTAGCAGCACATCCCTGAGGGCTAGGGAAAACTGTCGTCAAAGTGCAACCTTAAATAAATAGAGAGAAGCGACCTAAAGTCCCAGAAAGCTGGTCAAGAAGAAGCATAAGGATGGGATGCATCCAAATTATGCCCCTGGTACATTTTCATAAGATTTTATTAGTATTTTTTAAATAAATGTGTTTTTAAACGTTTTTTCTCATTTTTCTATCATCATAATTTCTTTTTTGCCAGAAAGATAAATGCATACAGTTTACAATATGGCTATTTTGAAGGCAATATGCAGATCAAAAATGTTTTTAACAGGGTCACATGCGTGACAGGTGAAGGTGGCTTTTTTATTGTGAACACTGATGTGCTCTAGCTCTTGTTGAAATTGGCCCAGCAAATTATTTATAGCATATTGCACTCCTGAAACATCCTACATTGTTTCTACACTGTCGTCAATATTTTTGTGCTTCTTGATTAGATGCTAATTTGGCTCCAAACAAAGAACCCAGGTTATACATTGATTGTGGAGTATCCTAGAAACTACTTGACCTATCAAAGAAGTAATTACATCTTTAGTATTTGCACATCTAAATACACAAACTGAAAATTTCGTTCAGGTCTATACATAAATAAAGTTGCTCATCAAGTGTAGCCTCCCCTCTTAACGAGCTCCAGCGGGTTCTGCTGTCCTGCATCGACGTTTTCAACCTTAGCAGCCGTCCAATGAGGAAAGCTACTGGTGTGAAGCACCGCATAAACACTGGTAATGGGCATCCCATTCATAGGCATCCATATCGGGTGTCGGCAACCGAGCGTCACATTATTCAAAGTGAGGTCGACAAAATGCTTGTTAAGTCCGTCACTGAGATGTCATGCTAGTCCGTAAGAAAGACAGCACATGGCGTTTCTGTGTCCATTATTGACACCGAAACAAAATTACCAAAAGAAATTACCAATTCAGCGTCACTTAGCGTGATAGAGTACCTAAGCGCCACCTGCCCATGTTGATCACAAAAATTATCAGTTTTCTGTTCAGTTTTGCCTTTGTATTTGCTTGTTTTTTTCTTAATAAAATTCAGTTGCAAGTCAGCATTGGTGTTGTGCACATTCTTCTTTCTTCTTAGTCCTCGTCCCCCAGTGCACTGCTAAAATTAAGATGAACACGTTCTCATGTTTCAATTCTCATGCAGTTTGAAACTCATATAGAGCACCTATCAGCCATCTTAGACATCTTCCATTGTGCTGGCCTACAGCTGAACTAGTCCAAATGTCACTTTGGACGCCACCAAATCACAGCACTGGGCCATTTAGTAGACGCAAACAGTGTACAACCTGACCCATCAAAAATCAGCGTCGTCAAAAACTTTCCTGTCCCACAATCTGCAAAGGATGTACGCAGCTTTATCAGACTATGTTCCTCCTTCCGACACTTGGTGAAAAATTTTGCGCACTTAGCCAGGCCTCTTACACAGCTCCACAAACAAGACGTCCCTCCAAAGAGGCTTCTGCATTCTCGACTCTCTTCCCAACACTCCTCCGATTCTGGTACCTTCAGACAGATGCAAGTTGCATTGAAGCAGTCAACAACAACGTGGCCATGATTGCCTTATTGCCAGCCGCCTCCTACCCGCCCATAATTATTCCATTCCAGAGCGTCAGTGGTTGGCTCCAGTTTAGGCGGTGGCGAAGTTTTGACCTTACCTATAAGCAAGCCCATTTTCGGTAGTTAGCGACCACCACGCGCTCTGCTGGCTGAACTCTCTGAAAGATTCCTCAGGGCGCTTGGTCGCGGGGCTTTGAGCCTGCAAAAGTTTTCCAATTTGGTCGTCTACATATCTGGCCACCTGCACCATGATGCCGATTGCCTTTCCCGGTACCCTGTCGACGATACCGAAAACACGCCCCCCCCCCCCCCCCCCCAGAGCACTCTATCTTGTAAGTGTCCAATTTCCTTAATATTGGTGAAGAATAAAAATGGAATGCACTGCTGCTTGACATCATCAAGTGTACGAAATCTTCCCCAATCGACACTTCCGTCTGCCACTTTGTACTTCAAAAAGATGTCCTATACCGCCGTAATTCCTGACCTGACGGGCCTGACCTTCTCATTGTTGTGTCTAAGCATTTGTGGCACAGTGTCCTCACCGAACTTCACGACTTTCCCACAGCTGGAACACTTAGAGTTTCTCGCACGTACAAGCGAGCACGGCGTCATTTCTTCTGGCCAGGCCTTGCTCGCTCGGTATGCCAATACATCCCCATGTGCGAGTTATGGCAACGTCGTAAAACACCGTCGCTGCTACCCACTGGCCATCCTCAACCAATTGACATACTCGCAGAACCATTTTACCGTGTTGGGTTGGACCTGCTTGGTCCTTTTCCTACATCAATATTGGAAAACAAATAGATAGCCGTGATTACAGATTACGCTACACACTACGCTATTACACGAGCTTTACCGACAAGCTGTGGAATCGACGTCACTTACTTCTTGTTAGGGGACGTTATATTGGTTCACTGTGCCCTGACTCAACTCCTCCCAGACCGTGGCCGTACATTTCTATCCCAAGTCATCACCGACATTCTGCAATATTATTCCATGCAACACACACTGACCACCACTTACCACCCTCAAACCAACAGCCTCGCGGAACGCTGTAACCGTACTCTCACATATATGCTCGCATGTACGTGTCGCGCGGACACCGAAATGGGAATCTTGCCCTACCCTACGCAACTTTCGGGTATAATTCATTCCGTCACGACACAGCGGGCTTTTCCCCGTTCTACCTATTGTACAAAAGAGAACAGACTTTACCACTGGACACAGTCATCTCAGCTCGAACCTCGACCCCCAGAAAGTATGCTCGCGACTTGATCGCTTGAGCCGATCATGCCCGTCAGCTCACCCAGGCTCGCCATGGCGCCTGTACGATGTGGAACATCAAGATGTACATTTCACTCCCATTACCCTCGTTTTACTCTGGTCTCTTCATCGTCGGGTGGGCCTATTAGAAAACTTTTGTCTAACTACAAGGGATATTACCACGTATTACGTCAAGTAACACCTGTGCCTGGATGGATGGATGTCATGAGCGTCCCCTTCAAAACGGGATGGTGGCGTGTGAGCCACCAAGCTCTCAAGAAAAAAAAAAAGACAATAAAACTTTTTTTGTTGGCCTGATGCCTTATCTACTTCGATTAAATGTCTATCATTATAACAAAAATAAATGTAAATTTATGTTCCATCTCTCTGCCTTTTCAGGAAAAATGACCTCGTTTTCCCACTGTCTCTGTCCTTTATCTCTAATTTTCTGTTACCAATATTCTAACTGTCCCTTACTTGCTTCTATCATGGACAAGTTCAGCTTTTCATGTGTCTCTAAAACCCAAAGTCTCATGTAGGCTTGTACGCACACGTATACCTGAGTGGACATCGCCGCATTCAATCAGAACATGTTCCTTCCTTTCTTTAACTTCCCCACAGCATGTACATTGTTCTTCTTTATTGAATCTCGCTTTATGACTAAGCGTTCTCAGGCAACCCGACCTCGCTTCGAACAGTAAAACTCTTCCTCCTGAATAATATAACCTCTCCCGACTTATTTCGCTCTTACCCTTACTGTGAGCCGGCTTATTTTCCATCGCTGTCATCCAATAAATCCTCTCCGCCTCTCTGACTTTTCGCTTAATGCTCCTTGTTGCCGTATCGCCCACATTGCTAGCCGCATACTTACTGGTGAGCCTCTTAGTTCTTTTTCTCCACTTTCTGCCCACGCTTTTCCTATACAAATACCTGAACACTTTCCGGCCCATCTACTCTCCTTCATTTCCCTAAACCTGTCTTCAAATCTCATTTTGCTCTTACTCCAAAGCCTGTTCATCCCATTTCCCCCTTTACAGCCTCATTCGTCGTATTCCCATGAGCGCCCAAAGTCCTTTCATGTACATTCATTCCTAATTGCACTTAATGCACACCACTGAGATTCCAAATGTAAGCCCTGTAATCATTACTCTTTGCCACAGACCTCGAAGCACTTTGTACCTATTGTATCCCCATACACTCTGTGCTTCGTTATTGCAACATTCCTCTTTCCCTCTGATGCTGATTTTTTTTTCCTGTACCTCCATATAACTATCTCCCTCATTTATCCATACTCCGAGGTACTTGTACTCGCTTACCCTCAGTATTTCTTAGCCCTGTGTTGAGACCGCCTGGTCTTTGTGATTATTGAATACCATCGATCCACATTTTGAACTAAATCTTAGTCCTAGAGCCTCGCCTTCCCTACCGCATATATTTGCTCGCCACTGTATATCGTCTTGACTGTCCACAGATAGGACAGTATTGTTACAGAGATGAAGTAGAAGAATACGAAGGGCAGAAGCAGCTGACAAGCGCAAGAGTGTGCCAATCCACCATTGTGACTCTTGCCTGTGGTTTTCCTCTGTAAACACACCTTGTACAGTAGTCACCAACCCCGTAACATATTGGTGAGACATTCTGGGTAACCATCAGGCTACGGAGCTCTGCAGCGGACGTCGCATCACTTTTCCAGCCATGGCGAATGCTGAGCTCTCCGTCTCAACGTCGGCATCTCTGACGAACACGGCGTCGCAACCATACGTTTTGGGGTGGTGCCACCAAATTTGTGGCATGCGTGTTCTTTGCTGTAAGTGTTTCCTTCAGCTCTAGGAAGCATAATATGCACACCAAGATTCGTGTATTTTCGCTAAATAACTTATTATCGCTCTACTTATGTGGACCATTCTCGGTTTTGGTTTCGCAGTGCCGAATAGGGCAGGGACGTCGATGCATAGGTGGCTTGGTCACGTGAGCACACAAGGCTGTGATGCACATCGTGTTGAGTTTCATCTGCTCTCATACACACGTGCCACACCAAGCGCCAGCAAAACAAACGCACTGACAGTTGCCATGGCTAGCTGAAGTAGCATCGAGGCAGTGGCAAGGCAAAAGGCAGCAGGAAGGAAACAAAGCATTTATATTTACAACGTATGTACAGAACATGGATGAGGAAGCCGCCCGACGCTTGATGTGCTGGCCTTTTATAGGCGTCGAGATGCTGATGAAGGATGAACAGCCTCGCTGTCAGACGCGTGCAGCGTCTCTGAATGACGAGTCAAGTGTCTTTTTGAAAGCACTCAGAGTCCTTGACAGACGTACACAGTGTCTCTGCAAGGCACGGCAGCGCACTCGTAACAGCAGGCATGCTAGTTCTCTCCTTGTCCACAAAATGTGTTTCGGAGATGGTGGAGGTCACCCACGTCACAACAAAATTGATTCGACGTCACGACAACTGCCGTTGCTTCTCCTATTCTGAAATGTTAGTGTTGCTGTGCAAGCGATTTGCCTAGATCGCATTAGTGAGCATTCAGCTACCCTTTTAGAAATCAATTAAGATATATTCTACGCGTTTGTTGTGTCTAACTCTTCGTGTGGAGAATCCTTAGATACACAGGAAAACCACAACAGGCTTGGAATAGCCTCGAAATTTGGCGTCACAACCCCTTTAAGGATACTAGTACATTCTGCAGGACCGATGGCGTGAACAGAGACGATTGGTTGGCCATACTCAAACGAGTCCATGTGCCGCACAGACGGGATCCCACACTTCAGTTGGCTAATGTGCTCTTTTACTTGAGAGGCATGGCCAAAATGTGGTATGAAAACAACCAAGAAGAACTCACAAGCTGGGACCAATGCAAAGAAAAGATGCGAGAGATGTTTGGCAGAACCGCCAGTTGTAAGATCGCCGCCAAAAAGGAATTGACTTGCCGTGCCTAATCCCCCCCCCTACCCCCAGGAATCATACCTTGCATGCATTCAAGACGTGCTGGCCCTTTGCCAAAAGGTCAAAAGCGACATGACAGAAGGTGACAAGGTCGGGCATGTCCTGAAAGGGATCGCCAACGGTGCGTTCAATCTCCTGATGTGCGAGGGCTGTTCCACCGTGGACGCGATCAACAAAGAGTGTCATCAGTTCAAGCAAGTGAAAAGTTGCCGCATTCCGCAAACATTCGCCCGGCTTCCAAACACTGCTGCAACATCGACCTGCGATTACCAGTTCGCACCACAATGTCCATCGCCACCGGGAGACCTGACACGCATTGTTCATCGCGAACTGGAAGCACTGACGCCCTCAGCGTTCTATTCGTGCAGTGTCGATGCCACTCCTGTTACTGTTCCTCTTGTTTAAGCCATCATGCGCCAAGAGCTTGAAAACATCGGAGTGCATTCTGTGTGCCATGTTACCACGACCAGAGTCAGCGAATGCCCTTTCGCGATGCCCTCCTCCAACCGACGGTTTTCTCTACGTACTTGCAACCCGAGTGGAGAACTGCAGGTGAACGCCCTATATATTTCAACTGCCACCGCATTGGACATTTAGCTGGTTACTGCCGCAACACATGGTCCTCGGCACCTCGTGCAACAACCAATATGACCAGTTTTGATGGTACCGCCCGCACATTTTCACCAAACCCATGAGTCCAACGCTGTTCACCATTCTCGGAACACTTGGTACAGCCGCTCGCGTTCACCACGTGGGCACCAGTCTCGTTCGCCACAAACACGTTGCCCATCATCCCATTCACCGAAGCCACGGCGCTTTTCGTCCCCCGTAACTTTCGATCGCACCGACTCGGAAAACTGCGAAATGCAGCCCCCAGAAGTGGTGCTGCATTGACGACTTCCGCAGCAAGTCCTTTCTCCGTTCCAATCAGACGAAGTGTAATAGACATTGAAAAAGACGGCGTACCCATACAAGCCGGTGTTGACACCGGAGCAAGCATTTCGGTCATAAGTTCAAGCCTACGCACACATTTAAAGAAAGTTCTGAGACCAGTAGCTGCACAAACTCTCCGTGTGACCGATGGTTCTCGGTCTGTGCTCTGCCCGCTTAAGTATAAATGACCACACTACTTCTGCCATTTTAGCCGTGATTGACCACTGCCTTTATGACGTTATCCTAGGCCTGGACTTCTTGTCGAATCATTCTGCTCTTATCGATTGTGCTACCAGCGTCCTTCAGCTAGAGCTGCCTCAGATAGTTGTTGAAACCCACACTGCCCCGCCGTACATGTGCTCTCTTTAGGATGTGTGACTGTCACCTCAGAGAGCCACCTACGCCGTTTTGACCACACAGTCACAGGTTCCTGATGGTCAATATGTCCTCGAGTGTTGAAGATTGGGCGAGTTGGTTCGTCGTACTTGAACTGGTATAGCGCATTACGGGGAAGAAGAAACGACCGAGCAGACCGACACAAGAGGACAGAGCGCTAACTTCCAACTGAGCTTTATTGTCAAACTGCATCAAATATGTAGACCGGCGCAAGGATACGAAACCACCCTAACGCAACGACAAGATAACACACAACATCACACCGTCACATATCACAGATTCATAGGCGGTTATCCTGATTAAGGAAGGCCACTTCATGTTCAGATAAAACCAAAGAAGGGGCGCTAATACACGTGCTGCCAGCTTTTGCTATACAATGCCCTTCTATAATTTCTCGAGTTAATTGTGACGGGTGCTTTTTTATCCCTTCACATTGATCAAACATGGGGGTACATCCACAATCGCGGCAGTGAATTCCAATGTGGCCCTGGATTGCTTTGTGAGCATTATAATGGCGCTCTTTCCGCAAATGCATCTTTCATTGGTGACCTTGTCGCGCTCGCCGTGTGTCGTGCGCGTTCTTTTGCGTACTGCATTCGAGTCAAGATCCTTCCACTCGATGTTGAAGCGCTCCTAGCAGGTTTCACACCGTCTGCCGGTCCCGGAACGAGAATCTGTAAGATTCTTCGTGCCGAGTGGTTGCGCCAGGCTCGCTTCTACAGGGATGCTTTATGCCTCAAACTCCAGACAGCTGAAGGCATCATCAAGGCGAAAATGAAGTGGCGAGAAGCGTCTGCTTCAATTGACCGAAAAGCGGAGTACCTGTGGTAGCATATGCTTTTCCACCTTCGTGCCATGACCCCCATGAAGGTGACTGCAACGAGCAACCCTGTACACACTCTGGGCGGTGTTGTGCTCCCTGAAGCGGTTCGACGCGTATTGTGCTGCTGACCGAAGTTCGCCACAGAACCAGCCAATTCGCCGTACGATCTGCTCACCTACGTCAGGCAAGTGGCTCGACAGATTCCTGAGGGTGAAAGGGACAGGTGTGTTGCCGATGGCGTTGATGTGGTTTCGCGTTTCATGCCTTCGACCAAAAAACTGCCATTTAAGAAAGTCGTGGGACACTTAAAAGACAATTCACCAGCTCTGTTACCTTCTGACAAAGAGGGAGGTTTTGTCGTTTTACCGAACTCTTTATTTATTGAGAAAGCGACCACAGCTGTTCACTCCGTCTTTAGAGCTGAGGATGACACTTCCCTCAGCAAAGTTAAATCCCAGGCAAAAAAGCTGTGTGCCACCTTAGGTTTCGAAAAACTTGCCAAAGCAGTTGATAAGTGCAAAAAGCTTAGCCTTGATGTGTTCTTTACGGCCAAAACACACAAGGTCGATCGCCCTCTGCGGGTAATTGTGACAGAGAGAGGAACATGGCAAAAAAAAAATTCCGCTATATCCATGAAGTGAATGATGATGAGTGGGCGAAGCTCCGGAGGTAAACCTGGTAAACCATGAATCCTCTGTACATTTTGCCCACTCGATTTTATTACATCGCTCCCCCTAGCGTACGTCGCCGCACTAAATCGAACGATTGCCTTCAACCAATGACACGCGCCATATGTGACATCATTCCTATTTTATAAGATCTCGCGTCTTTCATCAACTACAAGTACCGCTTTCTAGTTTATAACATCTTGCATCTTTTCATCATCAGCTACAAGTACCACCATCTAGTAAACACTACAAGAACTAAACGAGAGGTGGCTACATACAGGAGACGGTACCGCCATCTAGTGAACACTGCAAGAACTAAACTAGAGGTGGCTACATACAGGGGACGGTACCGCCATCTAGTGAACACTGCAAGAACTAAACTAGAGGTGGCTACATACAGGCTACAGGGGACGCACAGCCCATGCCCTAAGGAGCTTCGCCCCTAAAAACTGTGGCATTATTTCTGCAAGAAAAACTCAATTTGCTCACCATCGATGACCCCTTTTTAATTAGGAATTCGGACATTTTGGTCAACTTTCTGGAACATGACGACAGGGGCTTAAAAGCACTTTCGGTCGATATAAAAGATTTGTATTACTCTTTGCCGCATGAGAAGTTGTTACAGTGTGTTGACAATGCCATTGACTCATTTGGTGCTGTAGCCTTCCAGAATCTCACGGGTGTCCATAACAGTAACCTCTTAGAGCTTCTGTCCTTTTACATTAAGTCGACTTTTGTATCTTTTAATGATCGTAAATACATACAGAATAGTGGTGTCTGCATCGGGTCATGCCTCGCCCCAATCCTTAGTGACATATACCTTGCATATCATGACCGGTTGCTGATGAGCATGCTGGATCAAAATATTGTCACCAAAATATGTCGTTACGTAGACGACTTTTTAATTTTCATCGACTGCAGCGACGCTGCCTGCCAGCACCTTACCGACGGTATTGTAAGGACGTTTAAAGAATGTTTTAAACCGCTTTTATTGACTCATGAGATGCCAGTTGACAACAGCTTACGCTCTTTAGATTTGAATTTAATTCTTTCACCTGACCATGTGTGCTGGCTATTTGAACCTAGAACTGGAAAACCTCCTTTACCCTATGACTCTTCCCATTCCAAGTTAGTTAAGCGCAGCATCACAAATCTTTCTCTCATCAATCCTCTTAGGAAATCGTGTCATCATGTCATGCAGCGCAGCTTTGCTGCTCAAGCTGAAAGGCTTTTGAGTGCTGGGTACCCAGCTATCCTACTGGCATCTATAGCTGAAAAGCTATTAAAACAGATAAAGAAAGACTGCAACTCCGAGACTCAGCCGGAATCTAACGACTCAAAAAGACCCGTAGTTTTACCCTACGTGCATGACATTTCCCACCGGCTAAAAAAGATAGGGGAGAAATGCAGCGTCAAAGTGGTGTTTTCAGCACCGGATAAGTTACAGCGGCTTTGCAAAGCAGTCAACCCTCTCAAATCACGTACCACTGGTTGCGCAACTAAGCACAAAACTCGGTTTGTGCCGTGTGTAGTGGGGGTGTTTACGCGATTCCATTCTCATGTGGTATGTGGTATTTCGGCCAAACGGGGCGATGCCTTAATGAAAGGCTAAAAGAGCACCATTATAATGCTCACAAAGCAATCCAAGGCCACATTGGAATTCACTGCCGCGATTGTGGATGTACCCCCATGTTTGATCAATGTGAAGTGATAAAAAAGCACCCGTCACAATTGACTCGAGAAATTATAGAAGCGCATTGTATAGCAAGAGCTGGCAGCACGTGTATTAGCGCCCCTTCTTCGGTTTTATCTGAACATGAAGTGGCCTTCCTTAATCAGGATAACCACCTATCAATCTGTGATATGTGACGGTGTGATGTTGTGTGTTATCTTGTCGTTGCGTTAGGGTGGTTTCGTATGCTTGCGCCGGTCTACATATTTGATGCAGTTTGACAATAAAGCTCAGTTGGAAGTTAGCGCTCTGTCCTCTTTTGTCGGTCTGCTCGGCCGTTTCTTCTTCCCCGTAATGCGCTATACCAGTTCAAGTACAACATGTCCTCCTTCTTCTCGCCGACGTTCTTTTGAGCCGTAACATCGCCATTCCCCATACGCTTGTGACTGTCACTGACAACTGTACCTCGCTCCCTTTTCTCAATTTCAGCTTGTGCACTCAAGTGCTTCTTCGTAGCATGTTCTTGGCCAATATCTCTAATGCTCACGAATTTGAAATAGTGGCTCTCACCACCGAGATTGATTTACCTCAGTCTCCTGTAGCTAACAGCACTTGTTCTCCGCCGGACCGCTTCTCAAAGATGATTGCACACGACCTCAACCCTGCGCAATCCAACGACGTCCATCGCCTTCTCGAGGCATATACCGACATTTTTTATTTCGACGATAGATCTCTAGGGCAAATATCCGCCATTCAGCACCGTATAAACACTGGTGACGCCAGTCCTATTCGCCGACGCCCCTATTGTGTCTCCCACACTGAGCGCAGAGTTATCCAAACTGAAGTTGACAAAATGCTCAACAAAGGTGTCACAGAACTATCAAATAGTCTTTGGGCCTTCCCTGTTATCCTTGTGAAGAAAAAAGACGGTACCTGGCGCTTCTGTGTTGACTATTGCCACCTCAACATGTATACCCATTACAAAAGACGTATACGCGTTACCACGCATTGATGACGCGTTGGACTGCCTGTACGGCGCTACATACTTCTTGTCTATTGATCTTCGGTCCGGGTACTGGCAGATTTCTGTCCAAGTCGACCGCGAGAAGACAACCTTCATTACACCGGACGGTTTACACCAGTTTAAGGTCGTGTCTTTTGGACTATGTAACGACCCTGCAAGATTTGAACGAATGAAGGACTCTTTCCTGCGCAGCTATAAGTGGTCTACTTGTCTCTGTTACCTAGATAATGTGATAGTCTTTTCATTTACTTTCGAAAGCCACCTGACTTGCCTCACTGCAATTCTTGCAGTCTTCAGAACAGCGGGGCTACAACTTAATTCCAAGAAATGTCAATTTGGCCGCCGTCAGATTGCCCTTCTGGGCCATCTTGTAAACGCCGATGGCATCCAACCAGATCCCGAAAAGATCCGCGCCATTTGCAGCTTTCCGGTGCCCCATTTTACATCCATCATCTGGAGCTTCACCGGCTTATCTTCGTACTTTCGTCGTTTTGTGAAAAACTTCGCCGACATCGCCGGGCCACTCACAGATTTGCTGAAGGATACCCCATTCTCATGGGTTCCTGAGCAGGCTCAAGCGTTCACGGTTCTCATTGGCTACTCAACTACGCCCCCCCTATTCGCCCACTTTAATCCTTCTGCTGCCACAGAAGTTCACACGGACGCCAGTGGCCACGGTATTGGCGCAGTTCTCGCTCAGCGGCACCACGACAGACAGTGCGTGATAGCTTACGCCAGTCGGTTGCTTTCCCCCCCCCCCAAGAG